>NC_092047.1:75728040-76028040 GCF_003086295.3 Arachis hypogaea
GGTTCTTGACATGTTTATAATAAAATCATGTATTGAATCATAAAATTATAAATTAGAATGGAAATACGTGTGGGATTACTGGATTGGCTCCTCCCTGTCCTCCTGGCGTTTGAACGCCCAAACACTGCCTGTTTTGGGCGTTCAGCGCCCAAATGCTGATCTCCTGGGCGTTCAGCGCCCAGTTGCTGCCATTCCTGGCGTTCAACGCCCAGTGGATGCCCATTTTGGGCGCTGAACGCCCAAAATGCCCCTTACTGGCGTTTTCTTGCCATTGAGCTCTTTTACTCTGTTTTGTGTGCCGAGGTCTTCTGTAAATGATTATTTACCTTGTTGTCAATGAACTCTATATAAAAAATAAAGATAGAAATAGGGCAAAATGCTTAGAGGATTGTTGCCCCATGGCTGGGTTGCCTCCCAGCAAGCGCTTCTTTATTGTCTTTAGCTGGACCTTGCTGAGCTTTTAATCTAGCTGCAGCCTTGAGCATTCTTGCTCAGTGTTGCCTTCAAGATAATGCTTGATTCTCTGTCCATTGACAATGAACTTCTTATCAGAATCAATATCTTGAAGCTCCACATAACCATATGGTGACACACTTGTAATCACGTATGGTCCCCTCCACCGGGATTTCAGTTTCCCGGGGAATAGCCTGAGTCTAGAGTTAAACAACAGGACTTTTTGTCCTGGTTCAAAGATTCTAGATGACAGCTTTCTGTCATGCCATTTTTTTGATTTTTCTTTATAAAGCTTGGCATTTTCGAAAGCTGTGAATCTGAATTCCTCTAGCTCATTTAGCTGGAGCAATCGTTTTTCTCCTGCTAATTTGGCATCTAAGTTTAGGAATCTGGTTGCCCAGTAGGCCTTATGTTCCAGTTCCACGGGCAAGTGGCACGCCTTACCATACACGAGTTGGTATGGAGAGGTCCCTATAGGGGTCTTGAATGCTGTTCTGTAAGCCCACAGAGCATCATCCATGCTCCTTGCCCAATCCTTTCTACGGTATTTACTGTCCGTTCCAGGATTCTCTTTAATTCTCTGTTAGAGACTTCAGCTTGCCCGTTGGTTTGTGGATGATATGGAGTGGCCACTTTGTGGCGAATTCCATACCGAACCATGGCAAAGTAAAGCTGTTTATTGCAGAAGTGAGTGCCCCCATCACTGATTAACACTCTAGGGACACCAAACCTGCTAAAGATATGTTTCTGGAGGAACTTCAGCACTATTTTAGTATCATTGGTGGATGTGGCAATAGCCTCAACCTATTTTGATACATAGTCAACTGCCACCAGAATATAAGTGTTTGAGTATGATGGTAGGAAAGGTCCCATGAAGTCAATTCCCCATACATCAAACAACTCTATTTCCAAGATTCCTTGTTGAGGCATGGCGTAACCATGAGGCAGATTACCAGCTCTTTGGCAACTGTCACAATTACGTACAAACTCTCGGGAATCTTTATAGAGTGTGGGCCAATAGAAGCCACATTGGAGGACCTTGGTGGCTGTTCGCTCACCTCCGAAATGGCTCCATATGAGATCCATGGCAATGCCATAGGATTCTCTGTGCTTCCTCTCTGGGACACACCTACGGATAATTCCGTCTGTACATCTCTTAAAGAGATAGGGCTCATCCACAAGTAGTACTTTGCATCAGTAATTAGTTTCTTTTTTTGTATTCTATTGTACTCCTTTGGTATGAACCTTGCAGCTTTATAGTTTGCAATATCGGCAAACCATGGTGCTTCCTGAATGGCAAATAGATGCTCATCAGGGAACGTCTCAGAGATCTCAAGGAAGGGGAGGGATGTCCCTTCCACTGGCTCTATCCGGGACAGATGATCAGCTACTTGGTTCTCTGTCCCTTTTCTGTCTCTTATTTCTATATCAAACTCTTGCAGAAGCAATACCCATCTGATGAGCTTGGGTTTTGAATCCTGCTTTGTGAGTAGATACTTAAGAGCAGCATGGTCAGTATACACAATCACTTTTGATCCTACTAAGTATGATCTGAACTTGTCAATGGCGTAAACCACTGCAAGTAGTTCTTTTTCTGTGGTTGTGTAATTTTTCTGGGCATCATTTAGAACGCGACTGGCATAATAAATGACATGCAGAAGCTTGTCATGCCTCTGTCCCAATACTGCACCAATGGCATGATCACTGGCATCACACATTAGCTCAAATGGTAATGTCCATTCTGGTGCAGAAATGACTGGTGCTGTGACCAGCTTAGCTTTTAGCGTTTCAAACACCTGCAGGCACTCTGTGTCAAACACAAATGGCGTGTCAGCAGCTAGCAGATTGCTTAGAGGTTTTGCGATTTTTGAAAAATCCTTTATAAACCTCCTATAGAATCCTGCATGCCCCAGAAAGCTTCTGATTGCCTTAACATTGGCAGGTGGTGGTAATTTTTCAATTACCTCTATTTTTGCTTGATCCACCTCTATTCCCTTGTTTGAGATTTTATGCCCAAGAACAATTCCTTCAGTCACCATGAAGTGACACTTTTCCCAGTTTAAAACTAGGTTGGTTTCTTGGCATCTTTTCAGAACAAGTTTTAGGTGATCAAGACAGGAGCTGAATGAGTCTCCATATACTGAGAAGTCATCCATGAAGACTTCCAGAAATTTTTCCACCATGTCAGAGAAAATAGAGAGCATGCATCTCTGGAAGGTTGCAGGCGCATTACATAGCCCAAATGGCATCCTTCTATAAGCAAACACTCCAGATGGACATGTGAATGCTGTTTTCTCTGATCCTGGGGATCCACTGCAATCTGGTTATAGCCTGAATAGCCATCCAAAAAGCAGTAATAATCATGACCTGCTAGTCTCTCTAGCATCTGGTCTATGAATGGTAAAGGAAAATGATCCTTTCTGGTGGCTGTATTGAGCCTTCTGTAGTCAATACACATGCGCCACCCTGTAACTGTTCTTGTAGGAACCAGTTCATTTTTTTCATTATGAATCACTGTCATGCCTCCCTTTTTTGCAGGTATCAGGTTGATGCTTGCCCCAAGGTCACATAAGGCTGTCTTGGTGCAATCACCTTCCAATATGCATGGCATCAGAAAACTCCCAGGGTCTTTAAGCTTTTCAGGAAGCTTTTCAGAATGACTGCACTGCATTCTTCAGTGAGGAGAACTCTTTTTGTTTCTCTCCACTCCTTTTTATGACTCAAGATCTCTTTCATGAACTTGGCATAAGAAGGTATTTGCTCAAGTGCCTCTGCAAAAGGAATCTTTATTTCAAGAGTCCTTAGATAATCTGCAAAGCGAGCAAATTGCTTATCCTGCTCCTCTTTCCGGAGTTTTTGAGGATAAGGTATCTTGGCTTTATATTCCTCAACCTTAGTAGTTAAAGAAGCCTTTTTAGAGGGGTTGTTATCAGCACTTGTGTGTGTCTGATCCCTCACTGGCAATTGAGTACCAGAGTCAGAAGCTGGAGTGACGTTAGACGCCAACTCACTGTCTGTTCCTGGCGCCTGAACGCCAGAAACGTGCCCATTTTGGGCGTTCAACGCTGGATTATGCCCCCTTTGGGCGTTCAACGCCAGATTCTTGCCCATTTCTGGCGTTGAACGCCAATCCTGCCTTGTTTCTGGCGCTGAACGCCAGTTTTGGGCATGGTCTGGGCGTTCAGCGCCAGCCTTCCACCCATTCTCTGGCGTTTTAGTGCCAGAATTATTTTTCCCTGGGCTCTTACTGTCCTCAGGGGAATCTTTGGTGGGTCGCTCATTTCTTGAATTTTTGATGCCTTGAGGTGGGGTATTTAATGTTTTCCCACTTCTTAATTGAACTGCTTGGCATTCTTCTGCTATTTGCTTTGATAGCTGCTGCTTTGTTTGCTTAAACTGTTCGTCCATATGTATATTAGCTATCCTTGTCTCCTGTAACCTGTCTTTGAATTCAGCTAGCTGTTTTGTTAGAAAATCTAATTGCTGATTGAATTCAGCAGCTTGTTTTACAGTACTGAATTCAGCAGTTACTGTTTTAACCTCTTCATTCATGGAAGGGTTTCTGCTTAGATACAGATGCTGATTCCTAGCAACTGTATCAATGAGCTCTTGAGCTTCTTCAATTGTCTTTCTCATATGGATAGATCCACCAGCTGAGTAATCTAAAGACATCTGAGCTCCTTCTGCAAGCCCATAGTAGAAGATGTCTAACTGAACCCACTCTGAAAACATTTCAGAGGGGCATTTTCGTAGCATCTCTCTGTATCTCTCCCAGGCATCATAAAGAGATTCATTATCTCCTTGTTTAAAGCCTTGGATGTCCAGCCTTAGCTGTGTCATCCTTTTTGGAGGGAAATATTGATTCAGGAATTTTTCTGTCAACTGTTTCCATGTTCTTATGCTGGCCTTAGGTTGGTTATTTAACCACCTCTTGGCTTGATCTTTTACAGCAAATGGAAACAGTAATAGTCTGTAGACATCCTGATCTATTTCTTTATCATGTACTGTGTCAGCAATTTGTAAAAATTGTGCCAGAAACTCTGTAGGTTCTTCCTGTGGAAGACCGGAATACTGGCAACTTTGCTACACCATGATAATGAGCTGAGGATTCAACTCAAAGCTACTGACTCCAATGGAGGGTATGCAGATGCTACTCCCATATGAAGCAGTAGAGGGGTTAGAATATGACCCCAGAGTCCTCCTGGACTGATCATTTCCACTTATGTCCATGATAGATCTATGGATATAACTTGGACTGATTTACCTTTTTATTTATTTTATTTTATAAGAAGTATTTAATTCTTATAAAATAAAATAACTAAAAAGAATTTGAATTTTGAAGTTAAATATTTTTTTTTTCGTTTATATAAAAAAAGAAATTAATTAGTTAATAAAAAAAGAAATTTTTGAAAAAGAGGGAAGATATTTTCGAAATTTAGAGAGAGGGAGAGTTAGTTAGGTAGTTTTGAAAAAGTTAAGAAACAAACAAAAGTAGTTAGTTAGTTGAAACAAATTTTGAAAAGATAAGAAGTTAGGAAGTTAGAAGAGATATTTTGAAAAGATATTTTTTTTTTGAATTTAGTGAGGAGAGAGAAAAACAATAAGATAGTACAAGATTTAAAATTTTTAGATCTAATGCTCCTTGTTTTCGAAAAATTTGGAGGGAAAACACCAAGGAACACCAAACTTAAAAATTTTAAGATCAAGATACAAGGAAAACTCAAGAACACTTTGAAGACTCACAAGAACACAAGAACATGAAGGAAGAACACCAAACTTAAAATTTTTAGAAAACCAAACCAAAATTTTCAAAATTCAAAGGGAAATCAACAAGAAACACCAAACTTAAAGTTTGGCACAAGATTTAATAGAAAAAATATTTTTGAAAAAGAAGGTTTTGAAAAGAGTATAAAAGATTCTAACCCAATTACCAAGAACACAGATTAACGCTCTAGCCAAATGAGTTATGGGACCTTCAAAAATTTTTAAGAAAGATTATTTTTGACAACACCAAACTTAAAGTTTGGCACAGGATTTAATAGAAAAATTATTTTTGAAAAAGGTTTTCAAAAAAAAATTATGATAGTCAATTATCATGAACATAAACACCACGTTCTAAATAACTGAGCTATAAGTTTAAAGTATTTTAACAAGGGATAAATAATAAAAGACTCTAAACCAAAAAAAAAGAAAGATTTTTCCTAATCTAAGCAACAAAATAATCCGTCAGTTGTTCAAACACGAACAATCCCCGGCAACGGCGCCAAAAACTTGGTGCACGAATTGTGAATCACACTTTTCACAACTCGTACCACTAACCAGCAAGTGCACTGGGTCGTCCAAGTAATACCTTACGTGAGTAAGGGTCGAATCCCACGGAGATTGTTGGTTTGAAGCAATCTATGGTTATTTTGTAAATCTTAGTCAGAAAGTCAATTATGTTTGTCAATTGAATTGTGAGTAACCAGTAGAGCATAAATTAAAAGTTACTTGTTGTGCAGTAATGGAGAATATGTTGGAGTTTTGGAGATGCTTTGTCTTCTGAATCTCTGTTTTCCTCTGTCTTCTTGTTCACGCACGCACGTCCCCCTATGGCAAGATGTGTGTTGGTGGATCACCATTGTCAATGGCTACCTTCCATCCTTCCAGTGAAAACTACGCTCACGCGCTCTGTCACAGCACGGCTAATCACCGGTTGGTTCTCGATCCGGTTGGAGTAGGATTTACTATCCTTTTGCGTCTGTCACTAACGCCCAGCCTTCAAGAGTTTGAAGCTCGTCACAGTCATTCAATCCTTGAATCCTACTCGGAATACCACAGACAAGGTTTAGACTTTCCGGATTCTCATGAATGCTGCCATCAGTTCTAGCTTATACCACGGAGATTCTGATTAAGGAATCTAAGAGATACTCATTCAATCGTATATAGAACGGAGGTGGTTGTCAGGCACACGTTCATGATTTGAGGAAGGTGATGAGTGTCACAGCTCATCACCTCCATCACAGTTAGGCGCGAATGAACATCTTAGATAGGAACAAGCGTGTTTGAATGGAAAACAGAAATACTTGCATTAATTCATCGAGACACAGCAGAGCTCCTCACCCCCAACAATGGGGTTTAGAGACTCATGCCGTCAGAGAATACAAAGTTTAGATCTGAAAATGTCATGAGATACAAAATAAGTCTCTAAAAGTTGTTTAAATACTAAACTAGTAGCCTAGGGTTACAAAATATGAGTGGACTATGATGGATGATGCAGAGGTCCACTTCTGGGGCCCACTTGGTGTGTGCTGGGGCTGAGATTTAAGTGAGTCACGTGCAGAGGCCATTTGTGGAGTTGAACGCCAGTTTTTATGCCAGTTTGGGCGTTCAACTCCAGTTTTTGATCCTTTTCTGGCGCTGGACGCCAGAATTGGGCAGAGAACTGGCGTTGAACGCCAGTTTACGTCGTCTATCCTTGTGCAAAGTATGGACTATTATATATTGCTGGAAAGCCCTGGATGTCTACTTTCCAATGCAATTGGAAGCATGCCGTTTCGAGTTCTGTAGCTCCAGAAAATCCAATTTTGAGTGCAGGGAGGTCAGAATCCAACAGCATCAGCAGTCCTTTTTCAACCTCTGAATCTGATTTTTGCTCAAGTCCCTCAATTTCAGCCAGAAAATACTTGAAATTACAGAAAAACACACAACTCATAGTAAAGTCCAGAAATATGAATTTTTCCTAAAAACTACTAGAAATAGACTAAAAACTAACTAAAACATACTCTAAACTATATGAAATTATCCCCAAAAAGCGTATAAAATATCCGCTCATCAATGAGCCGGAGGGCTATATTTATTGATAAATGGCCCGTTCTTGATTGGACCATGAGCCGGATGGCTGAGTTATTGCCGGGTTACGGCAAAGCCATTATTGTTTATGGCTGAGTATAAATGCATATATGATTAATGAATGAATATGTTAAATGGATAATAATGAAAAAATATTGAAATGTGATGTTCCACCCCGGGTAGTAGGCAGTGGCGTTGTCCACTTGCTCCGGGTATGAGATGGGAAAGGAGGATTATGATAAACGAGTTTAATCGTGGGATTTTGAATAAATGTGTATTTGTGATACCTGGGTAGTAGCAAGGGTCGTGGTTCGTCCCGCTTGCTCCGGGTCATTGTCTGAGGATTGATAATAATGAAGGGTGATTATGAATAAATGTTTATTTGTGATACTTGGGTAGTAGCAAGGGTTGTGGTTCGTCCCACTTGCTCCAAGTTAATGTTTGAGATTTGGTAACAATGAATGTTGATAATATGAATTGAGATTGAATGAATATATGCTTGAGATACCTGGGTAGTAGCAAGGGTTGTGGTTCGTCCCACTTGCTCCAGGTCAGAGATTGCGACGCCTGGGTAGTAGCAGCAGTAGTGGTGAATCCACTCACTCCAGGTTGAGCTTTTAGACACCCGCCTGGGTAGTAGCCGCAGTAGTGATTATTTCACTGGCTCTGGGTTGAGCGGGCAGTAGCAAGGGGGTTGTAGCTCAAACCTACTTGCTCCGCAAGGGGTGTTTCTGTCCAATGGTTAGCTACCAGGACATGTCGGGTTGGCTATATAACCGACAGATGATATCATCAGCCATAGGGCAGTCATTCATCATTTGCATATGTTTGAATTGTTTGGGTCTGCCATTTGTCTTGGATTTCTACATCATATATGCCATGTTACTTGACTATATGCTACTTGTTCTACTTGTATCATGTTTGTGTATTACTTGCCTGTATTGCTTGTGTTTGTACAACTGAGAGGCCCATCATGCTGGTGTCGGTGGGTGTGAGGGCTGTTCTTGATGGGATGAATTGATGATGCGATTGCATGATGATGTATTGATATAGAACTGCTGAGGCAGAACAACTGGTGATGGTTTTGCTTATGATTCTGAGTCTGATTCGTGGAAGAGTCAGCGAGTTGGGAAACATGTGAAACATGAATTGAATTTAGCACTCCCTTATGACAGTTGCCTATTCATGGATTAGCGAGAACCTAGGATGAATAATTGGTGAAGAAGTTTAGGATGCTTAGTGAGTTTTTGTTGCAGTACATTGAATTTATTTGGCACTTTTACCGTACTGGGAACCCATGGGCCCGGGGTTCTCATTCCGTATATATCTCTTGTTTTTCAGATACAGGTCCAGGTGCTCAGAAGTGAGTTGTGGGTCGTCTGAGAGACGGCGAAGATCTTTATTTCCTCTACTTTGTGTTTTGATTAGAATCTCTCCACCTTTGTTTTGGAAAGTTTATATTATGTATTGAACTCTTTGAATTTGCCTATAGAGGCTCTCATGTTTCCTTCGGGAGAGATTAGGATATACTGTTGTCAACTAATTTCATAATGTACTCTAGCCGACCTAAACTTCGCAGGTCGCGACTAGTAGCTATTTACTTATGTTATATATATCTATCTGTTATCTATCTCTTAATCTCCTCTACGCCTTGTCCGTATATCGTTTTCGGCTTCACGGTTTATCTTTTGTTGTCGAAACGTGAGAGATACATCTTCGTGATTTTATTTCTACTCTTTTCAGGCTTCTCGATTAATACTCCTTTCGAAATTACCTATATTTATTTATTAAAAATCCACCTGAGAGTCATACCACCGTAATATCATTGACTTATGACTCGAGCATAAGGATTTGAATATTAGGGTGTTACATTATGGTATCAGAGCAGTTCGTCCTCGTGAGCCTGAGGGATGGAACTGCTTATGCTTCAATGCATACTCTGAGTCTGTGCCTGTGCTAGTTAGGGTATCTAATCGATACATCTAGCATGAAGTCCATGAGTGTACCTTTGGTACTTTGAAGCACTATACTTCCGATATTGAGACTGATCAACTTGATATCGATTGTTTGGTGTGTATAGGAACCAGATGGTACCTCGTGGACCCGGTCGGGGACGTGAAAGAGATCGTACTAATACGCAGGAACCGGAAATCAACCCGAATAACCCGGTAAACCTTATGGCGGCGTTGGAGAATATGGCCGCTGCTATGCAGGCCACTACGGAGGCTCTTGGGCAACAGATGAACAATAATGGCAATGGCGGAAGGGAAGCTCAGGGCCCGATGAGACTGGCAACCTTCTTAAAGGTTAATCCACCTAAGTTCAAGGGAACCACCAATCCGACTGAAGCTGATACTTGGTTTCAGGCCATGGAGCGAGCACTGCAAGCGCAGTTGGTGCCTGAAGAGCAGGGTGTTGAATTTGCTACCTATCTACTCACGGGGGAAGCATCGCATTGGTGGCAAGGGGCTCGACGTCTCTTGCAACAGGGGAATGATCATATCACTTGGGATGCCTTCCAGGTGGAATTCTATAAGAAGTACTTTCCGAATTCCGCCAGGACAGCCAAGGAATTGGAGTTACTGCAGCTAAAGCAAGGTGCTATGTCCATATCTGAGTATACAGACAAATTTGAGGAGCTATTCAGGTTTTCCCTCATGTGTCAAGGAGCTCCGGGAGACTTCGAGGAATGGAAATGCATTAAGTATGAAGGAGGGCTCCGGAGCGACATCTTAAGTTCAGTGGGACCAATGGAGATCCGAACTTTTTCAGAGTTAGTGAATAAGAGTAGAATTGCTGAAGAGTGTGTGAAAAGGAGGGTTGCAGAGAAGGGAAGTCATAGAGAGCACAACCAAGGATTCGCACCAAGGGGTCGAGAGTTTAAGGAGAGAGGATACGTACAACACTTTCCCCAAGGACAGAATAACTTTGCGACGAGTAAGGAGTCCCAAAGGAATGGTAAGGGAAAACGGGCAGCGGCTGCTTCTGATGTTTCAAGCTGTCAGAGATGTGGAAGTCATCACCCAAATAGGCCGTGCCGATTGGGGTTAGGTGTATGTTACAAGTGCGGGTTACCAGGGCATGTATCAAGAAATTGCCAACAAGGAGAGAGTCAGGATGCGGGCCGATTGCGACAGTAAGATTGAGGTAATTGCCTTAATACAAATGGATAAATGCCTGTGATGTAAATGACTTTCTGTTGAGAATGATGTGTTGTGTTTGTTATGTAGTTGGTTGATTTCTGGATTTTTGGTGAAATGGATTGAACTCGTGACTTTTAGTTCCTTTAATTTAAATAGATAAGGGATGATCCTAAATGATGGATTTGGAAACGTTAATTTGAATTGTCGGTCAAGTTAAGTGGTGGTTTAGTACTTGAGGAAATAAGTGATGGAACTAATACTTGACGAGAAATCAAGGTGGCATAGCGGAAGCTTGCTAAAGCGTTAGCATAGTATGGTAATAATAAGGAAAAGTAGAGCATGATTGGAAATTCTTTATGCTTTGAGTACTTAAAAGTTTAGTGAGCTTATGCAGATAATGATTCTAGGTAATTGGAATTAATTGCGGCTGTGAGCCTTGATGGTTCTGAAACGGATGAGGAAATTATCATTGATGCATAATTGGATTTAGATGATGAGAGAGTGCGAGTTGTCGTGTTTGAGAGATGAGTACCATGATGTTTGGTCATAGTGACCTTGGAATTAGATTGAGATTTATAATGATTGGTTTTGAAAGACGAATGTGAAAGCCACTAAATTGAAATACAGATGCAGTACTGAGATTGGTTTGAGGGAGCCCGTGACGGGTGGTAAACTCCAATTTTTGGGGAGGTACTGTTGAAAATTTTTCTCCAAAAAATTTAAAAGAGTGCTGGTTATGGTTTTGAGGATAATTTTTTATATGAGTAACTTTAACGAAAGAGATGTGTCTCGAATGCTTTTATAGATTATTAAAGGAAAGCGGATTCTCATGATTTTTGTTAAATTGTTATTTCAAACTCATTTGCTTTCTAGAAATGAATAGGGTTTTTGATTGATGAGTCAGAGACTTTATAACAGCAAGTCATGTAGAAATTCGAAGGTTTGAGAATAAGAAAGTAAGTTTGGAGGTTATGCTTGGAGTTGAGCTGTGATTAGTGGTAATTGGCTTGGCAGAGGGAGAGGATAGTGATGGATGGAATTTTCGAGGGCAAAAATTTCTATTAGGGGGGTAGAATGTAATACCCGGTCTAACCGAAATTTAGTAAATAATAAGTTAAATAGGAGCGAATATGGTTGGAAGATTTGGCAATTGGAATTTGATCATTTAAATATGATATTTGGATTCAGTGAATTTTTTCGAGTCGGAAAATATAGTTTTCTGCGTAAAAGTGCGCAGTGGAATTTCGACCGGTAGTACCGGCTGAGATCTGTCTAGTACTACAACTGAGAAAATTGATTATGGGTAAATAAGATTAAGAAATGAGGAATTATAATTAGGGAAGGTAGAAATATTTAAAGTGCGATTTAGAGCGCTAATCTTAAAGGTTTTGGCCCAAAATTGGGCCAATGGGCAAAAATAAGTGAACCGGGCCTAAGTGGGCCCAAGACCCAATATATATAAACATTAGTTGTGAGCATTTCAGCTCATTTTACCCTAAAAAGAAGGGTTGGGGCGCTGATTTGAGAAGAGAGAAGAGAAGAGAGAAAACCTAACTCTCTTTGATCTTCAAACCACCATAACTTGAGCTACGGAGCTCCGATTGACGAGCCGTTTGTGGCCACGCGTTGCTCTTCTCATCCTCTAAAATTCTATCAAAGTTTGGTGGTGAGTATTTCATTCATCTCTGCCCAATTTTCGAAATTCCCCACTGTTACACGTTTTTGGGTAGTTAGTGTTGAAATCTTGTGATTTTGGGTGTTTAGAGATACTCCAACATGGATTCTAAGTGGGTTCTATCCCTACTTCATATGGGCTGAGGTAAGAAGTGCTCAAACCCTTGTGATTTGTCATTTTTATGAGCCCTAGGTTGATGTATGTATGTGACATTGGTTATGTTAGTGTATTTGGTGATGTTGGTGCACAATTGGGAGATTGGTATTGCTTGAGGAGCTTTGGTAAGGCTTGGAGCTAAGGTTGGTGAAGAATTCCGAAGAAGAGGCTCAATTGGTTTGGCTACAAGAGGTACGGTTTAAGTTTCATTTAAGTACCGTGTGTTGTGATGAGAATTCATAGGCTAGATGCCCCTAGGATTAAGTTTGGATTGTGTAAATGGTTGGTGCTAATATGCATAGTTGATATGTAATGTGAATTAATGATTGGGTTGAGAATTGTGTGACCTTGTATGCTTGGTGTATTGAGAATTTGATGTACTGGGTAATGAGTATTGATTTGTGGTTTATGCATTTAAATTGTGAAAATTGGTCCGGAGGCCATGAATTTTGGGCCGGAGGCCGGAAAGAGGTAAGAAAGGTAAGTCGATGTGTGCATTGTATGATGGCACAAGTGATTGGATGAATTTCAGATAATGAATATATGAATGATTAGGTTGGTTATTGAATAATAAGGTTTGAGAAGTTGAAGTGTGGAATTTGGTAATTTTGGGTGAAATTATGTAGACGAGATATGTTTGGTTCGGTTGAGATATATTATGTGATCATATATGTGATTATGATTATTGATGCCTTGATGGTATGACGATGCATTAGAGATATGTATGTTGTGATATATGCTTGGGGAATGATTAAAGTTGATTTGTGGGTGAAATCACGTGATAGTGAGTATGATATTGATTACGTATAATGATGGTTGATTGGAAATGGTATTATTGGAAATTGGGAAGAGGAAGGATGTATGACATGATATTGTGTTTGTCCTTTAGCCATTTGATTGAGAAGTGTTAAAATGGTTAGATGTGGTTTTGGAAATTTTTTGGTAAAGTGTCAATGTGTGAGTTGAGGATGGCTTGATGTGGATTTTGGTATATTTTGATTGATTTCAAAAAAGGTTGAAATTGGCATGTTTTGGTTGATTTTGAAAAGAGTTGAAAATGACTTGTTTTGAAAATGGCACCTAGTGGTTTTGTATGAAAACATGGTTTTTGGGCATACTTTGACGGGACATAACTTGGACTACGGATCTCTGTTTTATGCCAAATCTGTTTAGAAATGAAATTGGATCCGGGATGTCCATGCCGTTTGAAGAACGGGTGAAAAATGATTTAAAATGAAAAAGTTATGTCCGTCGGAAGATTGGGGGTTGAATCTGTAAATTCTGCAGCTTTTAACTTAGAAAATTTTTAGCAGAATGACCCTCCACGCGTAGGCGCACTTGGCGCGTACGCGTCGTTCTTCAAGAAGGCACTATCCACGCGTGCGCGTCGATGCGCTGCACCAAATGCCCAGCTATTTTCCCGAGAGTTGTGCCAGAGTTGTGCCAGTTTTGTGCCTGGGGCGCAAGAGCACCCACGCGTACGCGTGGCTGACGCTTGCGCGTCGTTTGGCTATTTTTCAACCCGTGCGTCCGCGCGTATGACGCTTGCGCATCGATGAGTTTTGTGGTCATCCACGCGTGCGCGTGGAGTGCGTGTACGCGTGGCCCTGTTTTCATGCCAAAGTTGATTTTTGAGTTTTAAAAGCCAAATCTCATACTTCTAAGCCTCCGATCTCACCTCTTATGTATTAAATCATTCTGATATGCCTAGCAATGAGCTAGGGGATGTGGTAACTTGCGAGTGAAGCAAGGGGAAAAGTTATGATCAATGATGATCAAAGATGATTATATGAGATATGGAGGATGACGGTGGAAGTACCGTGTATGCCATGAGTGGTGCACGAATTGTGAATCACACTTTTCACAACTCGTACCACTAACCAGCAAGTGCACTGGGTCGTCCAAGTAATACCTTACGTGAGTAAGGGTCGAATCCCACGGAGATTGTTGGTTTGAAGCAATCTATGGTTATTTTGTAAATCTTAGTCAGAAAGTCAATTATGTTTGTCAATTGAATTGTGAGTAACCAGTAGAGCATAAATTAAAAGTTACTTGTTGTGCAGTAATGGAGAATATGTTGGAGTTTTGGAGATGCTTTGTCTTCTGAATCTCTGCTTTCCTCTGTCTTCTTGTTCACGCACGCACGTCCCCCTATGGCAAGCTGTGTGTTGGTGGATCACCGTTGTCAATGGCTACCTTCCATCCTTCCAGTGAAAACTACGCTCACGCGCTCTGTCACAGCACGGCTAATCACCGGTTGGTTCTCGATCCGGTTGGAGTAGGATTTACTATCCTTTTGCGTCTGTCACTAACGCCCAGCCTTCAAGAGTTTGAAGCTCGTCACAGTCATTCAATCCTTGAATCCTACTCGGAATACCACAGACAAGGTTTAGACTTTCCGGATTCTCATGAATGCTGCCATCAGTTCTAGCTTATACCACGGAGATTCTGATTAAGGAATCTAAGAGATACTCATTCAATCGTATATAGAACGGAGGTGGTTGTCAGGCACACGTTCATGATTTGAGGAAGGTGATGAGTGTCACAGCTCATCACCTCCATCACAGTTAGGCGCGAATGAACATCTTAGATAGGAACAAGCGTGTTTGAATGGAAAACAGAAATACTTGCATTAATTCATCGAGACACAGCAGAGCTCCTCACCCCCAACAATGGGGTTTAGAGACTCATGCCGTCAGAGAATACAAAGTTTAGATCTGAAAATGTCATGAGATACAAAATAAGTCTCTAAAAGTTGTTTAAATACTAAACTAGTAGCCTAGGGTTACAAAATATGAGTGGACTATGATGGATGATGCAGAGGTCCACTTCTGGGGCCCACTTGGTGTGTGCTGGGGCTGAAATTTAAGTGAGTCACGTGCAGAGGCCATTTGTGGAGTTGAACGCCAGTTTTTATGCCAGTTTGGGCGTTCAACTCCAGTTTTTGATCCTTTTCTGGCGCTGGACGCCAGAATTGGGCAGAGAACTGGCGTTGAACACCAGTTTACGTCGTCTATCCTTGTGCAAAGTATGGACTATTATATATTGCTGGAAAGCCCTGGATGTCTACTTTCCAATGCAATTGGAAGCATGCCGTTTCGAGTTCTGTAGCTCCAGAAAATCCAATTTTGAGTGCAGGGAGGTCAGAATCCAACAGCATCAGCAGTCCTTTTTCAACCTCTGAATCTGATTTTTGCTCAAGTCCCTCAATTTCAGCCAGAAAATACTTGAAATTACAGAAAAACACACAACTCATAGTAAAGTCCAGAAATATAAATTTTTCCTAAAAACTACTAGAAATAGACTAAAAACTAACTAAAACATACTCTAAACTATATGAAATTATCCCCAAAAAGCGTATAAAATATCCGCTCATCACAACACCAAACTTAAACTGTTGCTTGTCCTCAAGCAACTAGACAAATAAAATAGAAGACTAATAGGTTGAGAAGCAATAATATCTCAGAGTTTTTGATTGAAGCTCAGATTCTAATTAGATGAGCGGGACTAGTAGCTTTTTGCTTCTGAACAGTTTTGGCATCTCACTTTATCCATTGAAGCTCAGAGTGATTGGCATCTATAGGAACTCAGAATTCAGATAGTGTTATTGATTCTCTTAGTTCAGTGTGATGATTCTTGAACACAGCTTCTTTATGAGTCTTGGCCGTGGCCCTAAGCACTTTGTTTTCCAGTATTACTACCGGATACATAAATGCCACAGACACATAACTGGGTGAACCTTTTCAGATTGTGACTTAGCTTTGCTAAAGTCCCCAATTAGAGGTGTCCAGAGTTCTTAAGCACACTCTTCTTTTTGCTTTGGACCTTGACTTTAACCGCTCAGTCTCAAGTTTTCACTTGACACCTGCACGCCACAAGCACATGGTTAGGGACAGCTTGGTTTAGCCGCTGATGAGCGGATAATTTATACGCTTTTTGGCATTGTTTTTAGTATGTTTTTAGTAGGATCTAGTTACTTTTAGGGATGTTTTCCTTAGTTTTTATGTTAAATTCACATTTCTGGACTTTACTATGAGTTTGTGTGTTTTTCTGTGATTTCAGGTATTTTCTGGCTGAAATTGAGGGACTTGAGCAGAAATCAGATTCAGAGGTTGAAAAAGGACTGCTGATGCTGTTCGATTCTGACCTCCCTGCACTCAAAGTGGATTTTCTAGAGCTACAGAACTCGAAATGGCGCGTTTCCAATTGCGTTGGAAAGTAGACATCCAGGGCTTTCCAGCAATATATAATAGTCCATACTTTGGCCAAGAATTGACGACGTAAACTGGCGTTCAACGCCAGCCTTCTGCCCAAATCTGGCGTCCAGCGCCAGAAAAGGACCCAAAACCAGAGTTGAACGCCCAAACTGGCACAGAAACTGGCGTTCAACTCCACAAATGGCCTCTGCACGTGTAACACTCAAGCTCAGCCCAAACACACACCAAGTGGGCCCCGGAAGTGGATTTATTCATCAATTACTTACTCATGTAAACCCTAGTGACTAGTTTATTATAAATAGGACCTTTTACTAATCTTTTTGACCATCTTTGGTCTCAGTTTTATTCCATTATTCATCTTAGGAGACTATTGATCTCGTTTAGGGGGCTGGCCATCTCGGCCAAGCCTGGACCTTCACTTATGTATTTTCAACGGTAGAGTTTCTACACTCCATAGATTAAGGTGTGGAGCTCTACTGTTCCTCAAAGATTAATGCAAAGTACTACTGTTTTCTATTCAATTCTTCTTATTTCGCTTCTATGATATCCATTCGCACTCAAAAACGTGATGAAGGTGATGATTATGTGTGACGCTCATCACCATCTCCCCTATGAACATGTGCCTGACAAACACTTCTGTTCTACATGAATTAAGCTAGAATGAGTATCTCTTAGATCTCCTAACCAGAATCTTCGTGGTGTAAGCTAGAATGATGGCGGCATTCAAGAGAATCCGGAAGGTCTAAACCTTGTCTGTGGTATTCCGAGTAGGATTCAATGATTGAATGACTGTGACGAGCTCCGAACTCGCGATTGCAGGGCGTTAGTGACAGACGCAAAAGGATAGTAAATCCTATTCCAGCATGATCGAGAACCGACAGGTGAATAGCCGTGCCGTGACAGGGTGCGTGAGCATATTATTCACTGAGAGGATAAGATGAAGCCATTGACAAGGGTGATGCCTCCAGACGATTAGCCGTGCCGTGACAGGGCATTGGATCATTTTCCCGAGAGATGACCGAAAGTAGCCATTGACAGTGGTGATGTATCACATAAAGCCAGCCATGGAAAGGAGTAAGACTGATTGGATGAAGATAGCAGGAAAGCAGAGGTTCAGAGGAACGAAAAGCATCTCCATTCGCTTATCTGGAATTCCTACCAATGATTTACATAAGCATCTCTATCCCTATTTTATTAATTAATATTCGAAAACCACATAACTGTTTTATATCTGCCTGACTGAGATTTACAAGGTGACCATAGCTTGCTTCATACCAACAATCTCCGTGGGATTCGACCCTTACTCACGTAAGGTATTACTTGGACGACCCAGTGCACTTGCTGGTTAGTTGTACGGAGTTGTGTCCACACATAGTAAAGAGCCATAATAATGATTCCATACAATAACAAAGAGTACTACATTAATGTGATCACAATTTCGTGCACCAAGTTTTTGGCACCGTTGCCGGAGATTGTTTGAGTTTGGACAACTGACGGTTCATCTTGTTGCTCAGATTGGGTAACTTTCTTTTCGTTTTCTTTTCAAAAAGTTTTCAAAAATTTTTCAAAAATCTTTCAAAAATATTTTCCTTTGTTTTCGAAAAAAAAAAAAATTTTTTTACTAAAAATAATGTTTTCAAAAATAAATTATTTTATGGCTTCAAAATTTTTAAGAATGAATTCTAGTGTTTCATGAAGTATGTTGAAGCCTATCTGGCTGTAAAGCCATACCCAAACTGCTTTGGGATTGGCTAATCACCTCAGTGGAGTCATGCCCCAATCCTTCTGGATAGGGTATGTCAGGCTTGTCATGTCTGAATTACACTCATATTTTTATTAAAGCTTGGATGGCTATTAAGCCATGCCTGACCCTTTGATTGGAGCTTTAAGACTAACATGACAAGATTCCTGGAATTCATATTAAAAATTTTGAATCCTTATCTTTCTTTTTTTTTATTTTCGAAAAATATAAAATAAAAATCCAAAAAAATTAGAAAATCATAAAAATCAAAAATATTTTGTGTTTCTTGTTTGAGTCTTGAGTCACATTATAAGTTTGGTGTCAATTGCATATGCATCTTGCATTTTTTCGAAAATATCATGCATTCATAGTGTTCTTCATGATCTTCAAGTTGTTCTTGGTAAGTCTTCTTGTTTGATCTTGATGATTTTTTGTTTTGTGTCTTTTCATGTTTATCATATGCATTCTTGAATTCTTAGTGCGTAAGCATTAAAGAATTCTAAGTTTGGTGTCTTGCATGTTTTCTTTGCATTAAAAATTTTTCAAAATTATGTTCTTGATGTTCATCATGACATTCAAAGTGTTCTTGGTGTTCATCTTGACATTCATAGCATTCTTGCATGCATCACATGTTTTGATCTAAAAATTTCATGCATTGCATCCTTTTTGTGTTTTTCTCTTGCATCATAAAAATTCAAAAATCAAAAAAATATTTTTCCCTTTTTCTCTCATCAAATTCGAAAATTTGGGTTGACTTTTTCAAAAATTTTTTAAATCAAGTTGTTTCTTATGAGTCAAATCAAATTTTCAATTTGAAAATCTTATCTTTTTCAAAATCTTTTTCAAAAATCAAATCTTTTTCAAAATTATTAGTTATTTTCGAAAATTTCAAAAAAAATATTTTTCAAAAATCTTTTTCTTATTTTTATACCAAATTTTCGAAAATAACATAAACAATTAATGTTTTGATTCAAAAATTTGAAGTTTGTTACTTGCTTGTTAAGAAAGATTCAAACTTTAAGTTCTAGAATCATATCTTGTGATTTCTTGTGAATCAAGTCATTAATTGTGATTTTAAAAATCAAATCTTTTTCAAAACTAATTTCAATCATATCTTTTCAAAATATCTTCTTATCTTATCTTTTTCAAAAAAAAATATTTTTTCAAAATATCTTTTCTAACTTCCTAACTTCTTATCTTTTCAAAATTTGTTTCAACTAACTAACTAACTTTTTGTTTGTTTCTTAACTTTTTTTCAAAACCTCCTAACTAACTCTCTCTCTCTCAATTTTCGAAAATATCTTCCCTCTTTTTCAAAAATTTCTTTTTAATTAACTAATTATTTTTATTTTTTATTTTTTATTTTTGAATTCAAAAAATTTTCGAAAAATACTAACTAATTTTCAAAAAACCAATTTTCAAAAATCACTAACTCTTTTTCAAAATAATTTTCGAAAATTATTCCTCCCCCATCTCATTCTATTTATTCATTCATATCCTAACATCTCATCTCACATTCCAATCCTCACAGTTGTGTTTCTTCCTTTACATCACATCCTTTATCTCCCCCTCTTCTTCTACTTACAAAGGGATCCCTATACTGTGGTATAAAGGATCTCTATTATTATTATCATTTTTCTGGCCATTCTTCCTTGTCATATGAGCAGGAGCAAGGATAAGAACATTCTTGTGGAAGCAGATCCAGAACCTGAAAGAACTCTGAAGAGAAAATTAAGAGAAGCTAAAATACAACAATCCAGAGATAACCTTTCAGAAATTTTCGAACAGGCAGAGGAGATGGCAGGCGAAAATAATAATAATGAAAGGAGGATGCTTGGTGACTTTACTGCACCTAATTCCAATTTACATGGAAGAAGCATCTCCATTCCTGCCATTGGAGCAAACAACTTTGAGCTGAAACCTCAATTAGTTTCTCTGATGCAGCAGAACTGCAAGTTTCATGGACTTCCATCTGAAGATCCTTTTCAGTTCTTAACTGAATTCTTGCAGATATGTGATACTGTTAAGACTAATGGAATAGATCCTGAAGTCTACAGGCTCATGCTTTTCCCTTTTGCTGTAAGAGACAGAGCTAGATTGTGGTTGGATTCTCAACCTAAAGACAGCCTGAACTCTTGGGATAAGCTGGTCACGGCTTTCTTAGCCAAGTACTTTCCTCCTCAAAAGCTGAGCAAGCTTAGAGCTGATGTTCAAACCTTCAGGCAGAAAGAAGGTGAATCTCTCTATGAAGCTTGGGAAAGATACAAACAGTTGACCAAAAAGTGTCCTTCTGACATGCTTTCAGAATGGACCATCCTGGATATATTCTATGATGGTTTATCTGAGCTATCAAAGATGTCACTGCACACTTCTGCAGGTGGATCCATTCATCTAAAGAAAACGCCTGCAGAAGCTCAAGAACTCATTGACATGGTTGCTAATAACCAGTTCATGTACACTTCTGAAAGGAATCCTGTGAGTAATGGGACGCCTATGAAGAAGGGAGTTCTTGAAGTTGATACTCTGAATGCCATATTGGCTCAGAATAAAATATTGACTCATCAAGTCAATATGATTTCTCAGAGTCTGCATGGAATGCAAGCTGCATCCAACAGTACTCAAGAGGCATCTTCTGAAGAAGAAGCCTATGATCCTGAGAACCCTGCAATAGCAGAGGTAAATTACTTAGGTGAACCTTATGGAAACACCTATAACTCAACATGGAGAAATCATCCAAATTTCTCATGGAAGGATCAAAAGCCCCAACAAGGCTTTAATAATGGTGGAAGAATCAGGTTTAGCAATAGCAAACCTTTTCCATCATCCACTCAGCAACAGACAGAGAACTCTGAACAAAATGCTTCTAATTTAGCAAATCTAGTCTCTGATCTATCTAAGGCCACTGTAAGTTTCATGAATGAAACAAGGTCTTCCATTAGAAATTTGGAAGCACAAGTGGGCCAGCTGAGTAAAAGGATCACTGAAATCCCTCCTAGTACTCTCCCAAGCAATACAAAAGAGAATCCAAAAGGAGAGTGCAAGGCCATTGACATAAGCGCCATGGCCGAACCTGTGAGGAGAGGAGAGGACGTGAATCCCAAGGAGGAAGACCTCCAGGGACGTCCAGTGATCAATAAGGAGCTTCCCTCTGGGGAATCAAAGGACTCTGAGGCTCATCTAGAGACTATAGAGATCTCATTGAACCTCCTTATGCCCTTCATGAGCTCTGATGAGTATTCCTCTTCTGAAGAGAATGAGGATGTTACTGAAGAGCAAACTGCCAAGTTTCTTGGTGCAATCATGAAGCTGAATGCCAAATTATTTGGCATTGATGCTTGGGGAGTTGAACCTCCCTTGTTCATCAATGAACTAAGTGATCTGGATCAACTGACATTGCCTCAGAAGAGACAGGATCCTGGAAAGTTCATAATACCCTGTACCATAGGCACCATGATCTTTAAAGCTCTGTGTGACCTTGGCTCAGGGATAAACCTCATGCCCCTCTCTGTAATAGAGAAACTGGGAATCTATGGGGTGCAGGCTGCTAAAATCTCACTAGAGATGGCAGACAGCTCAAGAAAACAGGCTTATGGACAAGTAGAGGACGTATTAGTAAAGGTTGAAGGCCTTTACATCCCTGCTGATTTCATAGTCCTGGATACTGGAAAGGAAGAGGATGAATCCATCATCCTAGGAAGACCTTTCCTGGCCACAGCAAGAGCTGTGATTGATGTTGACAGAGGTGAAATATTCCTTCACTGGAATGAGAACTCCCTTGTATTCAAAACTCAAGGATCTCCCTCTGCAACCATGGAGAGGAAGCAGGAAAAGCTTCTCTCCAAGCAGAGTCAACCAGAGCCCCCACAGTCAAACTCTAAGTTTGGTGTCGGGAGGCCACAACCAAACTCTAAGTTTGGTGTTGAACTCCCATATCCAAACTCTAAGTTTGGTGTTGGAGAGTTTCAACAAAGCTCTGCGCATCTGTGAGGCTACATGAGAGCCCACTGTCAAGCTATTGACATTAAAGAAGCGCTTGTTGGGAGGCAACCCAATGTTTATCTAATTCTTATTTTTATTGTTTTTCATGTTTTCTTAGGTTCATGATCATGTGGAGTCACAAAATAAACAAAAAATTCAAAAACATAATCAAAAACAGCAGAAGAAAAATCACACCCTGGAGGAGCATCTGTCTGGCGTTCAAACGCCAGAACAGAGCATAGTTCTGGTGCTGAACGCCCAGAATGGGAGCATCCTGGCGCTGAACGCCCAGAACAAGCATGGTTCTGGCGTTCAACGCCAGAAATGGCAGCAAATGGGCGTTGAACGCCCAAAATGGGCACCAACCTGGCGCTGAACGCCCAGAGTTGTGTGCAGGGGCATTTTGTATGCCTAAATTGGTGCAGGGATGTAAATGCCTTGACACCTCAAGATCTGTGGACCTCACAGGATCACCTCAGGATCTGTGGACCCCACAGGATCCCCACCTACCTTCACTCACTCTCTTCTCTCTTCTCAATCATCCTCTATTCCCAATAAACACTCATCCCTTCTGTCTTCCATTTACCACTCACACCCATACACCCACTTACCTTCAAAAATTCAACATCTCTTCCCCACCCAATCCCACCCATATGGCCGAATACACACAGCCATCCATCTCCTCCATATCCTCTTCTTCTTCTATTCTTTCTTCTTTTGCTCGAGGGCGAGCAACATTCTAAGTTTGGTGTGGTAAAAGCATAGCTTTTTTGTTTTTTTCCATAACCATTGATGGCACCTAAGGACAGAGAAACCTCTAGAAAGAGGAAAGGGAAGACAAAAGCTTCCATCAAGGGTCCATAGCTCAGTGGTAGAACATTTGACTGCAAATCAAGAGATCCCTGAGATACCTCAGGGGATACATTTTCTTCCACACAATTATTGGAAGCAACTAAGGGTGGAACATCAAGAGCACTCCATCATCCTTCATGAAGTCATAGAAGATCTAAAAGCAATGAAGGAGGAGCAGCAAAGACAAGGAAGAGACATAGAAGAGCTCAAGGACATCACTAAGGTGGACTCATTCCTTGTTCTTACTTTCTCTGTTTTTCATTTTCTATGTTATGTGCTTATCTATGTTTGTGTCTTCATTACATGATCATTAGTAGTAGTAACTATGTCTTAAAGTTATAAATGTCCTATGAATCCATCACCTCTCTTAAAAAAAATGTTTTAAATCAAAAGAACAAGAAGTACATGAGTTTTGAATTTATCCTTGAACTTAGTTTAATTATATTGATGTGGTGACAATGCTTCTTGTTTTCTGAATGTATGCTTGAACAGTGCATATGTCTTTTGAAGTTGTTGTTTAAGAATGTTAAAAATGTTGGCTCTTGAAAGAATGATGACTAGGAAACATGTTATTTGATAATCTGAAAAATCATAAAAATGATTCTTGAAGCAAGAAAAAGCAGCAAAGAACAAAGCTTGCAGAAAAAAAAATAGAAAAAAAAATAGGCGAAAAAAAAATAGAAAGAAAAAGAAAAAGCAAGCAGAAAAAGCCAAAAGCTCTTAAAACCAAGAGGCAAGAGCAAAAAGCCAATAACCCTTAAAACCAAAAGGCAAGGGCAAATAAAAAGGATCCCAAGGCTTTGAGCATCAGTGGATAGGAGGGCCTAAAGGAATAAAATCCTGGTCTAAGCGGCTAAACCAAGCTGTCCCTAACCATGTGCTTGTGGCGTGTAGGTGTCAAGTGAAAACTTGAGACTGAGCGGTTAAAGTCAAGGTCCAAAGCAAAAACAAGAGTGTGCTTAAGAACCCTGGACACCTCTAATTGGGGATTTTAGCAAAGCTGAGTCACAATCTGAAAAGGTTCACCCAATTATGTGTCTGTGGCATTTATGTATCCGGTGGTAATACTGGAAAACAAAGTGCTTAGGGCCACGGCCAAGACTCATAAAATAGCTGTGTTCAAGAATCATCATACTGAACTAGGAGAATCAATAACACTATTCGAAATCTGAAGTTCCTATAGATGCCAATCATTCTGAACCTCAATGGATAAAGTGAGATGCCAAAACTATTCAAGAGGCAAAAAGCTATAAGTCCCGCTCATATGATTGGAGCTATGTTTCATTGATAGTTTGGAATTTATAGTATATTCTCTTCTTTTTATCCTATTTGATTTTCAGTTGCTTGGGGACAAGCAACAATTTAAGTTTGGTGTTGTGATGAGCGGATAATTTATACGCTTTTTGGCATTGTTTTTAGTATGTTTTTAGTAGGATCTAGTTACTTTTAGGGATGTTTTCCTTAGTTTTTATGTTAAATTCACATTTCTGGACTTTACTATGAGTTTGTGTGTTTTTCTGTGATTTCAGGTATTTTCTGGCTGAAATTGAGGGACTTGAGCAGAAATCAGATTCAGAGGTTGAAAAAGGACTGCTGATGCTGTTGGATTCTGACCTCCTTGCCCTCAAAGTGGATTTTCTGGAGCTACAGAACTCGAAATGGCGCGCTTCCAATTGCGTTGGAAAGTAGACATCCAGGGCTTTCCAGCAATATATAATAGTCCATACTTTGGCCAAGATTTGACGACGTAAACTGGCGTTCAACGCCAGCCTTCTGCCCAAATCTGGCGTCCAGCGCCAGAAAAGGACCCAAAACCAGAGTTGAACGCCCAAACTGGCACAGAAACTGGCGTTCAACTCCACAAATGGCCTCTGCACGTGTAACACTCAAGCTCAGCCCAAACACACACCAAGTGGGCCCCAGAAGTGGATTTATTCATCAATTACTTACTCATGTAAACCCTAGTGACTAGTTTATTATAAATAAGACCTTTTACTAATATTTTTGACCATCTTTGGTCTCAGTTTTATTCCATTATTCATCTTAGGAGACTATTGATCTCGTTTAGGGGGCTGGCCATCTCGGCCATGCCTGGACCTTCACTTATGTATTTTCAACGGTAGAGTTTCTACACTCCATAGATTAAGGTGTGGAGCTCTGCTGTTCCTCAAAGATTAATGCAAAGTACTACTGTTTTCTATTCAATTCTTCTTATTTCGCTTCTAAGATATCCATTCGCACTCAAGAACGTGATGAAGGTGATGATTATGTGTGACGCTCATCACCATCTCCCCTATGAACACGTGCCTGACAAACACTTCTGTTCTACATGAATTAAGCTAGAATGAGTATCTCTTAGATCTCCTAACCAGAATCTTCGTGGGGTAAGCTAGAATGATGGCGGCATTCAAGAGAATCCGGAAGGTCTAAACCTTGTCTGTGGTATTCCGAGTAGGATTCAATGATTGAATGACTGTGACGAGCTCCGAACTCGCGATTGCAGGGCGTTAGTGACAGACGCAAAAGGATAGTAAATCCTATTCCAGCATGATCGAGAACCGACAGGTGAATAGCCGTGCCGTGACAGGGTGCGTGAGCATATTATTCACTGAGAGGATAAGATGAAGCCATTGACAAGGGTGATGCCTCCAGACGATTAGCCGTGCCGTGACAGGGCATTGGATCATTTTCCCGAGAGATGACCGAAAGTAGCCATTGACAGTGGTGATGTATCACATAAAGCCAGCCATGGAAAGGAGTAAGACTGATTGGATGAAGATAGCAGGAAAGCAGAGGTTCAGAGGAACGAAAAGCATCTCCATTCGCTTATCTGGAATTCCTACCAATGATTTACATAAGCATCTCTATCCCTATTTTATTAATTAATATTCGAAAACCACATAACTGTTTTATATCTGCCTGACTGAGATTTACAAGGTGACCATAGCTTGCTTCATACCAACAATCTCCATGGGATTCGACCCTTACTCATGTAAGGTATTACTTGGACGACCCAGTGCACTTGCTGGTTAGTTGTACGGAGTTGTGTCCACACATAGTAAAGAGCCATAATAATGATTCCATACAATAACAAAGAGTACTACATTAATGTGATCACAATTTCGTGCACCAGCCGCTTAGACCAGGATTTCAGTCCTTTAGGCCCTCCTATCCACTGATGCTCAAAGCCTTGGGATCCTTTTTAATTGCCCTTGCCTTTTGGTTTTAAGGGTTATTGGCTTTTTCTGCTTGCTTTTGCTTTTTTTTTTTTTTGCAAGCTTTGTTCTTTGCTGCTTTTTCTTGCTTCAAGAATCATTTTTATGATTTTTCAGATTATCAATAACATGTCTCATGTTCATTATTCTTTCAAGAGCCAACATATTTAACAGTCTTAAACAACAAATTCAAAAGACATATGCACTGTTCAAGCATTCATTCAGAAGACAGAAAGCATTGCCACCACATTTAACCAATTAGAATTTATTTTATTTAAACTCGAAATTTTATTGCTTCTTATTCAAAAGATCAACTATTTTATTCATGTTTAATGATGATGAGAAAAATAAACTATAGCTTAATTGGAGATAAAATCAAATAGATACTAATTACTATTATATGACTTCTAAGGTAAACTTTTTATAAGGACACTGTCACAGAGTTAAGGCAGAAATTGGAAATTAACAACCTTTATTCTAGGGGTATGGGAGTTCCTCTGATCCTTGGGAGGCTTGGTATCACAGAAGACTTTTGGCGCTTCAGTTCCCTTAAGTCACGTCCCTGCTCCTCTTGTTCCTTAAGCATATGGGTCAGCATTTGACTGTGTTCCTTCTGTTGTTTTATTATTTGCTCCATAGCTTCCTGTATCTTGGTGAGAGACGTCTCAAGATATTCCCAATATTCCGCTTGAGGAATCTCTGGGAGGAATTCCTGTGCTCTCTTCTTGATATGTTCCTCCTGTGCTTGTTGTCTCTCCATTGATGCTTTGGTGATTGACTTTTCAATTAGGATATATTCAATTATTCCCATCTTGACTCCAGCGTCCTTGCAGAGCAGAGAAATCACGCTTGGATAAGCCAACCTGGCCTCTCTTGAATTTTTGTTAGCAATCTTATAGAGCTCTGTTGAAATCAGCTGATGAACCTCCACTTCCTTTCCCATCATGATGCAATGAATCATCACTGCTCTTTTAACTGTGACTTCAGAACGGTTGCTGGTGGGCAACAGAGAATGCCCAATGAAGTCCAGCCATCCTCTGGCAACTGGTTTGAGATCCTCCGTCTTGAGTTGATTTGGGACGCCCTTTGTGTTGGTGGTCCACCTGGCTCCAGGGATACAGATGTCCTCTAGAATCTTATCCAGGCCAATGTCTGCTCTCATCATCCTCCTGTTGAAGGAGTCTGGATCATCCTTTAGCTGCGGTAGCTTTAATATCTCTCTGATCTTGTCAGGGGTGGTATGAACAATCTTTCCCCTGACCATGGTCCGAAATTCGTAGCAGGCTGTTCCAGATAGTCTTTGCTTGTCAGTCTGCCACATATTAGCATAGAACTCCTGGACCATGTTCCTTCCTACTTTCGTTTCAGGATTAGCTAGGACTTCCCAGTTCTTGATTCGAATTTGCTCCTGGATTTCCGGATATTCATCTTCTTTCAGATCGAATCTCACTTCCGGGATCACTGATCTCAGATCCATTACTTTAAGATAATGGTCTGAATGTTCTTTAGATAAGAACTTCCCTTGATTCCAAAGTGGTTTTGGAACGCTCTCTTTCTTGCCTCTTGGAGTGGATTGTTTTCCTTTGGGAGCCATGATCTTAGTGATCTCGGATAAACACACCAAACTTAGAGGTTTGCTTGTCCTCAAGCAAAAGAAAAGAAAGGAGAGGGATAGAAGGAGATCGAGGTGCACTTGTTGATGGAGGAGGGGGGAGGCCGAACCCAATTTAAAGGGGTGGGGGGGTGGATTTTCGAAAAATTGGAAGAGATAAGATAAAAAGATTGAGTTGAAAAAGATAAGATAGAAGATATAGTTTGATTTTGAAAAGATAGGATAGATTTTTGAAAAAGATAAATCTGGGTTTTTGAAAAAGATAATATGAAAAAGATATTGAAAAGATTTTAGAGTGAAAAAGATAGATTTGTTTTGGGAAAAGATTTGAAAAGAGTTGGATTGATTTTGCAAAGAGGGTGTGTGCTTATGAATTAAGATACATTTGATATTTTGAGGGTAGGATTTTTAGAAATCAGGGTTCTTGACATGTTTATGTAAATAAAATCATGTATTGAATCATAAAATTATAAATTAGAATGGAAATACGTGTGGGATTACTGGATTTGGCTCCTCCCTGTCCTCCTGGCGTTTGAACGCCCAAACACTGCCTGTTTTGGGCGTTCAGCGCCCAAATGCTGATCTCCTGGGCGTTCAGCGCCCAGTTGCTGCCATTCCTGGCGTTCAACGCCCAGTGGATGCCCATTTTGGGCGCTGAACGCCCAAAATGCCCCTTTACTGGCGTTTTCTTGCCATTGAGCTCTTTTACTCTGTTTTGTGTGCCGAGGTCTTCTGTAAATGATTATTTACCTTGTTGTCAATGAACTCTATATAAAAAATAAAGATAGAAATAGGGCAAAATGCTTAGAGGATTGTTGCCCCATGGCTGGGTTGCCTCCCAGCAAGCGCTTCTTTATTGTCTTTAGCTGGACCTTGCTGAGCTTTTAATCTAGCTGCAGCCTTGAGCATTCTTGCTCAGTGTTGCCTTCAAGATAATGCTTGATTCTCTGTCCATTGACAATGAACTTCTTATCAGAATCAATATCTTGAAGCTCCACATAACCATATGGTGACACACTTGTAATCACGTATGGTCCCCTCCACCGGGATTTCAGTTTCCCGGGGAATAGCCTGAGTCTAGAGTTAAACAACAGGACTTTTTGTCCTGGTTCAAAGATTCTAGATGACAGCTTTCTGTCATGCCATTTTTTTGATTTTTCTTTATAAAGCTTGGCATTTTCGAAAGCTGTGAATCTGAATTCCTCTAGCTCATTTAGCTGGAGCAATCGTTTTTCTCCTGCTAATTTGGCATCTAAGTTTAGGAATCTGGTTGCCCAGTAGGCCTTATGTTCCAGTTCCACGGGCAAGTGGCACGCCTTACCATACACGAGTTGGTATGGAGAGGTCCCTATAGGGGTCTTGAATGCTGTTCTGTAAGCCCACAGAGCATCATCCATGCTCCTTGCCCAATCCTTTCTACGGTATTTACTGTCCGTTCCAGGATTCTCTTTAATTCTCTGTTAGAGACTTCAGCTTGCCCGTTGGTTTGTGGATGATATGGAGTGGCCACTTTGTGGCGAATTCCATACCGAACCATGGCAAAGTAAAGCTGTTTATTGCAGAAGTGAGTGCCCCCATCACTGATTAACACTCTAGGGACACCAAACCTGCTAAAGATATGTTTCTGGAGGAACTTCAGCACTATTTTAGTATCATTGGTGGATGTGGCAATAGCCTCAACCTATTTTGATACATAGTCAACTGCCACCAGAATATAAGTGTTTGAGTATGATGGTAGGAAAGGTCCCATGAAGTCAATTCCCCATACATCAAACAACTCTATTTCCAAGATTCCTTGTTGAGGCATGGCGTAACCATGAGGCAGATTACCAGCTCTTTGGCAACTGTCACAATTACGTACAAACTCTCGGGAATCTTTATAGAGTGTGGGCCAATAGAAGCCACATTGGAGGACCTTGGTGGCTGTTCGCTCACCTCCGAAATGGCCTCCATATTGAGATCCATGGCAATGCCATAGGATTCTCTGTGCTTCCTCTCTGGGGACACACCTACGGATAATTCCGTCTGACATCTCTTAAAGAGATAGGGCTCATCCCACAAGTAGTACTTTGCATCAGTAATTAGTTTCTTTTTTTGTATTCTATTGTACTCCTTTGGTATGAACCTTGCAGCTTTATAGTTTGCAATATCGGCAAACCATGGTGCTTCCTGAATGGCAAATAGATGCTCATCAGGGAACGTCTCAGAGATCTCAAGGAAGGGGAGGGATGTCCCTTCCACTGGCTCTATCCGGGACAGATGATCAGCTACTTGGTTCTCTGTCCCTTTTCTGTCTCTTATTTCTATATCAAACTCTTGCAGAAGCAATACCCATCTGATGAGCTTGGGTTTTGAATCCTGCTTTGTGAGTAGATACTTAAGAGCAGCATGATCAGTATACACAATCACTTTTGATCCTACTAAGTATGATCTGAACTTGTCAATGGCGTAAACCAATGCAAGTAGTTCTTTTTCTGTGGTTGTGTAATTTTTCTGGGCATCATTTAGAACGCGACTGGCATAATAAATGACATGCAGAAGCTTGTCATGCCTCTGTCCCAATACTGCACCAATGGCATGATCACTGGCATCACACATTAGCTCAAATGGTAATGTCCATTCTGGTGCAGAAATGACTGGTGCTGTGACCAGCTTAGCTTTTAGCGTTTCAAACCCTGCAGGCACTCTGTGTCAAACACAAATGGCGTGTCAGCAGCTAGCAGATTGCTTAGAGGTTTTGCGATTTTTGAAAAATCCTTTATAAACCTCCTATAGAATCCTGCATGCCCCAGAAAGCTTCTGATTGCCTTAACATTGGCAGGTGGTGGTAATTTTTCAATTACCTCTATTTTTGCTTGATCCACCTCTATTCCCTTGTTTGAGATTTTATGCCCAAGAACAATTCCTTCAGTCACCATGAAGTGACACTTTTCCCAGTTTAAAACTAGGTTGGTTTCTTGGCATCTTTTCAGAACAAGTTTTAGGTGATCAAGACAGGAGCTGAATGAGTCTCCATATACTGAGAAGTCATCCATGAAGACTTCCAGAAATTTTTCCACCATGTCAGAGAAAATAGAGAGCATGCATCTCTGGAAGGTTGCAGGCGCATTACATAGCCCAAATGGCATCCTTCTATAAGCAAACACTCCAGATGGACATGTGAATGCTGTTTTCTCTTGATCCTGGGGATCCACTGCAATCTGGTTATAGCCTGAATAGCCATCCAAAAAGCAGTAATAATCATGACCTGCTAGTCTCTCTAGCATCTGGTCTATGAATGGTAAAGGAAAATGATCCTTTCTGGTGGCTGTATTGAGCCTTCTGTAGTCAATACACATGCGCCACCCTGTAACTGTTCTTGTAGGAACCAGTTCATTTTTTTCATTATGAATCACTGTCATGCCTCCCTTTTTTGCAGGTATCAGGTTGATGCTTGCCCCAAGGTCACATAAGGCTGTCTTGGTGCAATCACCTTCCAATATGCATGGTATCAGAAAACTCCCAGGGTCTTTAAGCTTTTCAGGAAAGCTTTTCAGAATGACTGCACTGCATTCTTCAGTGAGGAGAACTCTTTTTGTTTCTCTCCACTCCTTTTTATGACTCAAGATCTCTTTCATGAACTTGGCATAAGAAGGTATTTGCTCAAGTGCCTCTGCAAAAGGAATCTTTATTTCAAGAGTCCTTAGATAATCTGCAAAGCGAGCAAATTGCTTATCCTGCTCCTCTTTCCGGAGTTTTTGAGGATAAGGTATCTTGGCTTTATATTCCTCAACCTTAGTGGTTAAAGAAGCCTTTTTAGAGGGGTTGTTATCAGCACTTGTGTGTGTCTGATCCCTCACTGGCAATTGAGTACCAGAGTCAGAAGCTGGAGTGACGTTAGACGCCAACTCACTGTCTGTTCCTGGTGCCTGAACGCCAGAAACGTGCCCATTTTGGGCGTTCAACGCTGGATTATGCCCCCTTTGGGCGTTCAACGCCAGATTCTTGCCCATTTCTGGCGTTGAACGCCAATCCTGCCTTGTTTCTGGCGCTGAACGCCAGTTTTGGGCATGGTCTGGGCGTTCAGCGCCAGCCTTCCACCCATTCTCTGGCGTTTTAGTGCCAGAATTATTTTTCCCTGGGCTCTTACTGTCCTCAGGGGAATCTTTGGTGGGTCGCTCATTTCTTGAATTTTTGATGCCTTGAGGTGGGGTATTTAATGTTTTCCCACTTCTTAATTGAACTGCTTGGCATTCTTCTGCTATTTGCTTTGATAGCTGCTGCTTTGTTTGCTTAAACTGTTCGTCCATATGTATATTAGCTATCCTTGTCTCCTGTAACCTGTCTTTGAATTCAGCTAGCTGTTTTGTTAGAAAATCTAATTGCTGATTGAATTCAGCAGCTTGTTTTACAGTACTGAATTCAGCAGTTACTGTTTTAACCTCTTCATTCATGGAAGGGTTTCTGCTTAGATACAGATGCTGATTCCTAGCAACTGTATCAATGAGCTCTTGAGCTTCTTCAATTGTCTTTCTCATATGGATAGATCCACCAGCTGAGTAATCTAAAGACATCTGAGCTCCTTCTGCAAGCCCATAGTAGAAGATGTCTAACTGAACCCACTCTGAAAACATTTCAGAGGGGCATTTTCGTAGCATCTCTCTGTATCTCTCCCAGGCATCATAAAGAGATTCATTATCTCCTTGTTTAAAGCCTTGGATGTCCAGCCTTAGCTGTGTCATCCTTTTTGGAGGGAAATATTGATTCAGGAATTTTTCTGTCAACTGTTTCCATGTTCTTATGCTGGCCTTAGGTTGGTTATTTAACCACCTCTTGGCTTGATCTTTTACAGCAAATGGAAACAGTAATAGTCTGTAGACATCCTGATCTATTTCTTTATCATGTACTGTGTCAGCAATTTGTAAAAATTGTGCCAGAAACTCTGTAGGTTCTTCCTGTGGAAGACCGGAATACTGGCAACTTTGCTACACCATGATAATGAGCTGAGGATTCAACTCAAAGCTACTGACTCCAATGGAGGGTATGCAGATGCTACTCCCATATGAAGCAGTAGAGGGGTTAGAATATGACCCCAGAGTCCTCCTGGACTGATCATTTCCACTTATGTCCATGATAGATCTATGGATATAACTTGGACTGATTTACCTTTTTATTTATTTTATTTTATAAGAAGTATTTAATTCTTATAAAATAAAATAACTAAAAAGAATTTGAATTTTGAAGTTAAATATTTTTTTTTTCGTTTATATAAAAAAAGAAATTAATTAGTTAATAAAAAAAGAAATTTTTGAAAAAGAGGGAAGATATTTTCGAAATTTAGAGAGAGGGAGAGTTAGTTAGGTAGTTTTGAAAAAGTTAAGAAACAAACAAAAAGTTAGTTAGTTAGTTGAAACAAATTTTGAAAAGATAAGAAGTTAGGAAGTTAGAAGAGATATTTTGAAAAGATATTTTTTTTTTGAATTTAGTGAGGAGAGAGAAAAACAATAAGATAGTACAAGATTTAAAATTTTTAGATCTAATGCTTCTTGTTTTCGAAAAATTTGGAGGGAAAACACCAAGGAACACCAAACTTAAAAATTTTAAGATCAAGATACAAGGAAAACTCAAGAACACTTTGAAGACTCACAAGAACACAAGAACATGAAGGAAGAACACCAAACTTAAAATTTTTAGAAAACCAAACCAAAATTTTCAAAATTCAAAGGGAAATCAACAAGAAAACACCAAACTTAAAGTTTGGCACAAGATTTAATAGAAAAAATATTTTTGAAAAAGAAGGTTTTGAAAAGAGTATAAAAGATTCTAACCCAATTACCAAGAACACAGATTAACGCTCTAGCCAAATGAGTTATGGGACCTTCAAAAATTTTTAAGAAAGATTATTTTTGACAACACCAAACTTAAAGTTTGGCACAGGATTTAATAGAAAATTATTTTTGAAAAAGGTTTTCAAAAAAAAATTATGATAGTCAATTATCATGAACATAAACACCACGTTCTAAATAACTGAGCTATAAGTTTAAAGTATTTTAACAAGGGATAAATAATAAAAGACTCTAAACCAAAAAAAAAGAAAGATTTTTCCTAATCTAAGCAACAAAATAATCCGTCAGTTGTTCAAACACGAACAATCCCCGGCAACGGCGCCAAAAACTTGGTGCACGAATTGTGAATCACACTTTTCACAACTCGTACCACTAACCAGCAAGTGCACTGGGTCGTCCAAGTAATACCTTACGTGAGTAAGGGTCGAATCCCACGGAGATTGTTGGTTTGAAGCAATCTATGGTTATTTTGTAAATCTTAGTCAGAAAGTCAATTATGTTTGTCAATTGAATTGTGAGTAACCAGTAGAGCATAAATTAAAAGTTACTTGTTGTGCAGTAATGGAGAATATGTTGGAGTTTTGGAGATGCTTTGTCTTCTGAATCTCTGTTTTCCTCTGTCTTCTTGTTCACGCACGCACGTCCCCCTATGGCAAGATGTGTGTTGGTGGATCACCGTTGTCAATGGCTACCTTCCATCCTTCCAGTGAAAACTACGCTCACGCGCTCTGTCACAGCACGGCTAATCACCGGTTGGTTCTCGATCCGGTTGGAGTAGGATTTACTATCCTTTTGCGTCTGTCACTAACGCCCAGCCTTCAAGAGTTTGAAGCTCGTCACAGTCATTCAATCCTTGAATCCTACTCGGAATACCACAGACAAGGTTTAGACTTTCCGGATTCTCATGAATGCTGCCATCAGTTCTAGCTTATACCACGGAGATTCTGATTAAGGAATCTAAGAGATACTCATTCAATCGTATATAGAACGGAGGTGGTTGTCAGGCACACGTTCATGATTTGAGGAAGGTGATGAGTGTCACAGCTCATCACCTCCATCACAGTTAGGCGCGAATGAACATCTTAGATAGGAACAAGCGTGTTTGAATGGAAAACAGAAATACTTGCATTAATTCATCGAGACACAGCAGAGCTCCTCACCCCCAACAATGGGGTTTAGAGACTCATGCCGTCAGAGAATACAAAGTTTAGATCTGAAAATGTCATGAGATACAAAATAAGTCTCTAAAAGTTGTTTAAATACTAAACTAGTAGCCTAGGGTTACAAAATATGAGTGGACTATGATGGATGATGCAGAGGTCCACTTCTGGGGCCCACTTGGTGTGTGCTGGGGCTGAGATTTAAGTGAGTCACGTGCAGAGGCCATTTGTGGAGTTGAACGCCAGTTTTTATGCCAGTTTGGGCGTTCAACTCCAGTTTTTGATCCTTTTCTGGCGCTGGACGCCAGAATTGGGCAGAGAACTGGCGTTGAACGCCAGTTTACGTCGTCTATCCTTGTGCAAAGTATGGACTATTATATATTGCTGGAAAGCCCTGGATGTCTACTTTCCAATGCAATTGGAAGCATGCCGTTTCGAGTTCTGTAGCTCCAGAAAATCCAATTTTGAGTGCAGGGAGGTCAGAATCCAACAGCATCAGCAGTCCTTTTTCAACCTCTGAATCTGATTTTTGCTCAAGTCCCTCAATTTCAGCCAGAAAATACTTGAAATTACAGAAAAACACACAACTCATAGTAAAGTCCAGAAATATGAATTTTTCCTAAAAACTACTAGAAATAGACTAAAAACTAACTAAAACATACTCTAAACTATATGAAATTATCCCCAAAAAGCGTATAAAATATCCGCTCATCAATGAGCCGGAGGGCTATATTTATTGATAAATGGCCCGTTCTTGATTGGACCATGAGCCGGATGGCTGAGTTATTGCCGGGTTACGGCAAAGCCATTATTGTTTATGGCTGAGTATAAATGCATATATGATTAATGAATGAATATGTTAAATGGATAATAATGAAAAAATATTGAAATGTGATGTTCCACCCCGGGTAGTAGGCAGTGGCGTTGTCCACTTGCTCCGGGTATGAGATGGGAAAGGAGGATTATGATAAACGAGTTTAATCGTGGGATTTTGAATAAATGTGTATTTGTGATACCTGGGTAGTAGCAAGGGTCGTGGTTCGTCCCGCTTGCTCCGGGTCATTGTCTGAGGATTGATAATAATGAAGGGTGATTATGAATAAATGTTTATTTGTGATACTTGGGTAGTAGCAAGGGTTGTGGTTCGTCCCACTTGCTCCAAGTTAATGTTTGAGATTTGGTAACAATGAATGTTGATAATATGAATTGAGATTGAATGAATATATGCTTGAGATACCTGGGTAGTAGCAAGGGTTGTGGTTCGTCCCACTTGCTCCAGGTCAGAGATTGCGACGCCTGGGTAGTAGCAGCAGTAGTGGTGAATCCACTCGCTCCAGGTTGAGCTTTTAGACACCCGCCTGGGTAGTAGCCGCAGTAGTGATTATTTCACTGGCTCTGGGTTGAGCGGGCAGTAGCAAGGGGGTTGTAGCTCAAACCTACTTGCTCCGCAAGGGGTGTTTCTGTCCAATGGTTAGCTACCAGGACATGTCGGGTTGGCTATATAACCGACAGATGATATCATCAGCCATAGGGCAGTCATTCATCATTTGCATATGTTTGAATTGTTTGGGTCTGCCATTTGTCTTGGATTTCTACATCATATATGCCATGTTACCTGACTATATGCTACTTGTTCTACTTGTATCATGTTTGTGTATTACTTGCCTGTATTGCTTGTGTTTGTACAACTGAGAGGCCCATCATGCTGGTGTCGGTGGGTGTGAGGGCTGTTCTTGATGGGATGAATTGATGATGCGATTGCATGATGATGTATTGATATAGAACTGCTGAGGCAGAACAACTGGTGATGGTTTTGCTTATGATTCTGAGTCTGATTCGTGGAAGAGTCAGCGAGTTGGGAAACATGTGAAACATGAATTGAATTTAGCACTCCCTTATGACAGTTGCCTATTCATGGATTAGCGAGAACCTAGGATGAATAATTGGTGAAGAAGTTTAGGATGCTTAGTGAGTTTTTGTTGCAGTACATTGAATTTATTTGGCACTTTTACCGTACTGGGAACCCATGGGCCCGGGGTTCTCATTCCGTATATATCTCTTGTTTTTCAGATACAGGTCCAGGTGCTCAGAAGTGAGTTGTGGGTCGTCTGAGAGACGGCGAAGATCTTTATTTCCTCTTCTTTGTGTTTTGATTAGAATCTCTCCACCTTTGTTTTGGAAAGTTTATATTATGTATTGAACTCTTTGAATTTGCCTATAGAGGCTCTCATGTTTCCTTCGGGAGAGATTAGGATATACTGTTGTCAACTAATTTCATAATGTACTCTAGCCGACCTAAACTTCGCAGGTCGCGACTAGTAGCTATTTACTTATGTTATATATATCTATCTGTTATCTATCTCTTAATCTCCTCTACGCCTTGTCCGTATATCGTTTTCGGCTTCACGGTTTATCTTTTGTTGTCGAAACGTGAGAGATACATCTTCGTGATTTTATTTCTACTCTTTTCAGGCTTCTCGATTAATACTCCTTTCGAAATTACCTATATTTATTTATTAAAAATCCACCTGAGAGTCATACCACCGTAATATCATTGACTTATGACTCGAGCATAAGGATTTGAATATTAGGGTGTTACATTATGGTATCAGAGCAGTTCGTCCTCGTGAGCCTGAGGGATGGAACTGCTTATGCTTCAATGCATACTCTGAGTCTGTGCCTGTGCTAGTTAGGGTATCTAATCGATACATCTAGCATGAAGTCCATGAGTGTACCTTTGGTACTTTGAAGCACTATACTTCCGATATTGAGACTGATCAACTTGATATCGATTGTTTGGTGTGTATAGGAACCAGATGGTACCTCGTGGACCCGGTCGGGGACGTGAAAGAGATCGTACTAATACGCAGGAACCGGAAATCAACCCGAATAACCCGGTAAACCTTATGGCGGCGTTGGAGAATATGGCCGCTGCTATGCAGGCCACTACGGAGGCTCTTGGGCAACAGATGAACAATAATGGCAATGGCGGAAGGGAAGCTCAGGGCCCGATGAGACTGGCAACCTTCTTAAAGGTTAATCCACCTAAGTTCAAGGGAACCACCAATCCGACTGAAGCTGATACTTGGTTTCAGGCCATGGAGCGAGCACTGCAAGCGCAGTTGGTGCCTGAAGAGCAGCGTGTTGAATTTGCTACCTATCTACTCACGGGGGAAGCATCGCATTGGTGGCAAGGGGCTCGACGTCTCTTGCAACAGGGGAATGATCATATCACTTGGGATGCCTTCCAGGTGGAATTCTATAAGAAGTACTTTCCGAATTCCGCCAGGACAGCCAAGGAATTGGAGTTACTGCAGCTAAAGCAAGGTGCTATGTCCATATCTGAGTATACAGACAAATTTGAGGAGCTATTCAGGTTTTCCCTCATGTGTCAAGGAGCTCCGGGAGACTTCGAGGAATGGAAATGCATTAAGTATGAAGGAGGGCTCCGGAGCGACATCTTAAGTTCAGTGGGACCAATGGAGATCCGAACTTTTTCAGAGTTAGTGAATAAGAGTAGAATTGCTGAAGAGTGTGTGAAAAGGAGGGTTGCAGAGAAGGGAAGTCATAGAGAGCACAACCAAGGATTCGCACCAAGGGGTCGAGAGTTTAAGGAGAGAGGATACGTACAACACTTTCCCCAAGGACAGAATAACTTTGCGACGAGTAAGGAGTCCCAAAGGAATGGTAAGGGAAAACGGGCAGCGGCTGCTTCTGATGTTTCAAGCTGTCAGAGATGTGGAAGTCATCACCCAAATAGGCCGTGCCGATTGGGGTTAGGTGTATGTTACAAGTGCGGGTTACCAGGGCATGTATCAAGAAATTGCCAACAAGGAGAGAGTCAGGATGCGGGCCGATTGCGACAGTAAGATTGAGGTAATTGCCTTAATACAAATGGATAAATGCCTGTGATGTAAATGACTTTCTGTTGAGAATGATGTGTTGTGTTTGTTATGTAGTTGGTTGATTTCTGGATTTTTGGTGAAATGGATTGAACTCGTGACTTTTAGTTCCTTTAATTTAAATAGATAAGGGATGATCCTAAATGATGGATTTGGAAACGTTAATTTGAATTGTCGGTCAAGTTAAGTGGTGGTTTAGTACTTGAGGAAATAAGTGATGGAACTAATACTTGACGAGAAATCAAGGTGGCATAGCGGAAGCTTGCTAAAGCGTTAGCATAGTATGGTAATAATAAGGAAAAGTAGAGCATGATTGGAAATTCTTTATGCTTTGAGTACTTAAAAGTTTAGTGAGCTTATGCAGATAATGATTCTAGGTAATTGGAATTAATTGCGGCTGTGAGCCTTGATGGTTCTGAAACGGATGAGGAAATTATCATTGATGCATAATTGGATTTAGATGATGAGAGAGTGCGAGTTGTCGTGTTTGAGAGATGAGTACCATGATGTTTGGTCATAGTGACCTTGGAATTAGATTGAGATTTATAATGATTGGTTTTGAAAGACGAATGTGAAAGCCACTAAATTGAAATACAGATGCAGTACTGAGATTGGTTTGAGGGAGCCCGTGACGGGTGGTAAACTCCAATTTTTGGGGAGGTACTGTTGAAAATTTTTCTCCAAAAAATTTAAAAGAGTGCTGGTTATGGTTTTGAGGATAATTTTTTATATGAGTAACTTTAACGAAAGAGATGTGTCTCGAATGCTTTTATAGATTATTAAAGGAAAGCGGATTCTCATGATTTTTGTTAAATTGTTATTTCAAACTCATTTGCTTTCTAGAAATGAATAGGGTTTTTGATTGATGAGTCAGAGACTTTATAACAGCAAGTCATGTAGAAATTCGAAGGTTTGAGAATAAGAAAGTAAGTTTGGAGGTTATGCTTGGAGTTGAGCTGTGATTAGTGGTAATTGGCTTGGCAGAGGGAGAGGATAGTGATGGATGGAATTTTCGAGGGCAAAAATTTCTATTAGGGGGGTAGAATGTAATACCCGGTCTAACCGAAATTTAGTAAATAATAAGTTAAATAGGAGCGAATATGGTTGGAAGATTTGGCAATTGGAATTTGATCATTTAAATATGATATTTGGATTCAGTGAATTTTTTCGAGTCGGAAAATATAGTTTTCTGCGTAAAAGTGCGCAGTGGAATTTCGACCGGTAGTACCGGCTGAGATCTGTCTAGTACTACAACTGAGAAAATTGATTATGGGTAAATAAGATTAAGAAATGAGGAATTATAATTAGGGAAGGTAGAAATATTTAAAGTGCGATTTAGAGCGCTAATCTTAAAGGTTTTGGCCCAAAATTGGGCCAATGGGCAAAAATAAGTGAACCGGGCCTAAGTGGGCCCAAGACCCAATATATATAAACATTAGTTGTGAGCATTTCAGCTCATTTTACCCTAAAAAGAAGGGTTGGGGCGCTGATTTGAGAAGAGAGAAGAGAAGAGAGAAAACCTAACTCTCTTTGATCTTCAAACCACCATAACTTGAGCTACGGAGCTCCGATTGACGAGCCGTTTGTGGCCACGCGTTGCTCTTCTCATCCTCTAAAATTCTATCAAAGTTTGGTGGTGAGTATTTCATTCATCTCTGCCCAATTTTCGAAATTCCCCACTGTTACACGTTTTTGGGTAGTTAGTGTTGAAATCTTGTGATTTTGGGTGTTTAGAGATACTCCAACATGGATTCTAAGTGGGTTCTATCCCTACTTCATATGGGCTGAGGTAAGAAGTGCTCAAACCCTTGTGATTTGTCATTTTTATGAGCCCTAGGTTGATGTATGTATGTGACATTGGTTATGTTAGTGTATTTGGTGATGTTGGTGCACAATTGGGAGATTGGTATTGCTTGAGGAGCTTTGGTAAGGCTTGGAGCTAAGGTTGGTGAAGAATTCCGAAGAAGAGGCTCAATTGGTTTGGCTACAAGAGGTACGGTTTAAGTTTCATTTAAGTACCGTGTGTTGTGATGAGAATTCCTAGGCTAGATGCCCCTAGGATTAAGTTTGGATTGTGTAAATGGTTGGTGCTAATATGCATAGTTGATATGTAATGTGAATTAATGATTGGGTTGAGAATTGTGTGACCTTGTATGCTTGGTGTATTGAGAATTTGATGTACTGGGTAATGAGTATTGATTTGTGGTTTATGCATTTAAATTGTGAAAATTGGTCCGGAGGCCGTGAATTTTGGGCCGGAGGCCGGAAAGAGGTAAGAAAGGTAAGTCGATGTGTGCATTGTATGATGGCACAAGTGATTGGATGAATTTCAGATAATGAATATATGAATGATTAGGTTGGTTATTGAATAATAAGGTTTGAGAAGTTGAAGTGTGGAATTTGGTAATTTTGGGTGAAATTATGTAGACGAGATATGTTTGGTTCGGTTGAGATATATTATGTGATCATATATGTGATTATGATTATTGATGCCTTGATGGTATGACGATGCATTAGAGATATGTATGTTGTGATATATGCTTGGGGAATGATTAAGGTTGATTTGTGGGTGAAATCACGTGATAGTGAGTATGATATTGATTACGTATAATGATGGTTGATTGGAAATGGTATTATTGGAAATTGGGAAGAGGAAGGATGTATGACATGATATTGTGTTTGTCCTTTAGCCATTTGATTGAGAAGTGTTAAAATGGTTAGATGTGGTTTTGGAAATTTTTTGGTAAAGTGTCAATGTGTGAGTTGAGGATGGCTTGATGTGGATTTTGGTATATTTTGATTGATTTCAAAAAAGGTTGAAATTGACATGTTTTGGTTGATTTTGAAAAGAGTTGAAAATGACTTGTTTTGAAAATGGCACCTAGTGGTTTTGTATGAAAACATGGTTTTTGGGCATACTTTGACGGGACATAACTTGGACTACGGATCTCTGTTTTATGCCAAATCTGTTTAGAAATGAAATTGGATCCGGGATGTCCATGCCGTTTGAAGAACGGGTGAAAAATGATTTAAAATGAAAAAGTTATGTCCGTCGGAAGATTGGGGGTTGAATCTGTAAATTCTGCAGCTTTTAACTTAGAAAATTTTTAGCAGAATGACCCTCCACGCGTAGGCGCACTTGGCACGTACGCGTCGTTCTTCAAGAAGGCACTATCCACGCGTGCGCGTGGTGTGCGCGGGCGCGTCGATGCGCTGCACCAAATGCCCAGCTATTTTCCCGAGAGTTGTGCCAGAGTTGTGTCAGTTTTGTGCCTGGGGCGCAAGAGCACCCACGCGTACGCGTGGCTGACGCTTGCGCGTCGTTTGGCTATTTTTTAACCCGTGCGTCCGCGCGTATGACGCTTGCGCATCGATGAGTTTTGTGGTCATCCACGCGTGCGCGTGGAGTGCGTGTACGCGTGGCCCTGTTTTCATGCCAAAGTTGATTTTTGAGTTTTAAAAGCCAAATCTCATACTTCTAAGCCTCCGATCTCACCTCTTATGTATTAAATCATTCTGATATGCCTAGCAATGAGCTAGGGGATGTGGTAACTTGCGAGTGAAGCAAGGGGAAAAGTTATGATCAATGATGATCAAAGATGATTATATGAGATATGGAGGATGACGGTGGAAGTACCGTGTATGCCATGAGCCGTAGGGCTATATTTATTGATAAATGGCCCGTTCTTGATTGGACCATGAGCCGGATGGCTGAGTTATTGCCGGGTTACGGCAAAGCCATTATTGTTTATGGCTGAGTATAAATGCATATATGATTAATGAATGAATATGTTAAATGGATAATAATGAAAAAATATTGAAATGTGATGTTCGACCCCGGGTAGTAGACAGTGGCGTTGTCCACTTGCTCCGGGTATGAGATGGGAAAGGAGGATTATGATAAACGAGTTTAATCGTGGGATTTTGAATAAATGTGTATTTGTGATACCTGGATAGTAGCAAGGGTCGTGGTTCGTCCCGCTTGCTCCGGGTCATTGTCTGAGGATTGATAATAATGAAGGGTGACTATGAATAAATGTTTATTTGTGATACTTGGGTAGTAGCAAGGGTTGTGGTTCGTCCCACTTGCTCCAAGTTAATGTTTGAGATTTGGTAACAATGAATGTTGATAATATGAATTGAGATTGAATGAATATATGCTTGAGATACCTGAGTAGTAGCAAGGGTTGTGGTTCATCCCACTTGCTCCAGGTCAGAGATTGCGACGCTTGGGTAGTAGCAGCAGTAGTGGTGAATCCACTCGCTCCAGGTTGAGCTTTTAGACACCCGCCTGGGTAGTAGCCGCAGTAGTGATTATTTCACTGGCTCTGGGTTGAGCGGGCAGTAGCAAGGGGGTTGTAGCTCAAACCTACTTGCTCCGCAAGGGGTGTTTCTGTCCAATGGTTAGCTACCAGGACATGTCGGGTTGGCTATATAACCGACAGATGATATCATCAGCCATAGGGCAGTCATTCATCATTTGCATATGTTTGAATTGTTTGGGTCTGCCATTTGTCTTGGATTTCTACATCATATATGCCATGTTACCTGACTATATGCTACTTGTTCTACTTGTATCATGTTTGTGTATTACTTGCCTGTATTGCTTGTGTTTGTACAACTGAGAGGCCCATCATGCTGGTGTCGGTGGGTGTGAGGGCTGTTCTTGATGGGATGAATTGATGATGCGATTGCATGATGATGTATTGATATAGAACTGCTGAGGCAGAACAACTGGTGATGGTTTTGCTTATGATTCTGAGTCTGATTCGTGGAAGAGTCAGCGAGTTGGGAAACATGTGAAACATGAATTGAATTTAGCACTCCTTATGATAGTTGCCTATTCATGGATTAGCGAGAACCTAGGATGAATAATTGGTGAAGAAGTTTAGGATGCTTAGTGAGTTTTTGTTGCAGTACATTGAATTTATTTGGCACTTTTACCGTACTGGGAACCCATGGGCCCGGGGTTCTCATTCCGTATATATCTCTTGTTTTTCAGATACAGGTCCAGGTGCTCAGAAGTGAGTTGTGGGTCGTCTGAGAGACGACGAAGATCTTTATTTCCTCTACTTTGTGTTTTGATTAGAATCTCTCCACCTTTGTTTTGGAAAGTTTATATTATGTATTGAACTCTTTGAATTTGCCTATAGAGGCTCTCATGTTTCCTTCGGGAGAGATTAGGATATACTGTTGTCAACTAATTTCATAATGTACTCTAGCCGACCTAAACTTCGCGGGTCGCGACTAGTAGCTATTTACTTATGTTATATATATCTATCTGTTATCTATCTCTTAATCTCCTCTACGCCTTGTCCGTATATCGTTTTCGGCTTCACGGTTTATCTTTTGTTGTCGAAACGTGAGAGATACGTCTTCGTGATTTTATTTCTACTCTTTTCAGGCTTCTCGATTAATACTCCTTTCGAAATTACCTATATTTATTTATTAAAAATCCACCTGAGAGTCGTACCACCGTAATATCATTGACTTATGACTCGAGCATAAGGATTTGAATATTAGGGTGTTACATCTTTGATATCTTCTATGCATTCGAGTAGCATTTTCAGTTTAACCAATATCTCTTTGACTGTGTCATAGTAAATGATCTTATTATCATATTCAAACTTGCCGAGAGCATAGATCATTATGTGTTTAGATTTTGAGTTCATTAATTGAGAGCATAGAAGTTCTAATGATTTCTCTTTTGCTCCAATGGTAGTGTGGGAAGGTATGTATTCACCATATTCACCATTCTCCACTATTTCTAACATTTCAAGTTTGTAAGCTTTATGAAGAGCTTCACCATATCTTTGCAATAGGAATAGTTTTTATAAAAGAATGCTGGTAAGTTGAGAGAAAGTCTTTCAAGTGACTTGATATTGGATTCGCTATGGATCTTTACTTCTACAATTGTTAAGAAGCTCAAACCCTGAGAAGACAAACTCTAATACTAAATGAAATCAGTAAAATCTCATAAGAAGGAGGTAAAATTGTCCTTTACTTTTTCAAATTTAAAACAAAGATCTTAAAAGCTTTTTAAGTCTTTAGACTTGTATGCAAAGGAGTATTTTAACGTTAATGTCTTGGAATCTTTATTTAAAGATCTTTAAAATAGATTCTTAGATATCAAAGTTTTGTTAAGATACTTTCGAGGTCTTGACAAACCTCAGATAGCTTAGAAAAATAGTTTGTAGGGACATCTTTGATAAAGTCAAGTACAAAAAGAAAATTCCAAACACACACACACAAAAAAAAAAAAAAAAAACTTTAAAGATAGTTAAAAGAGATAAGGGTTGAGAATATGTATATAAATGATATATAATGGGTCAATTTTAAATGCCTACGTCCCCCTGCACAAGAAAACTTGATATTTTCACTAATAGAATAAGTGTACAAAAGATAATATTTTTTCAAACTTTTTTAGATTAAGCCAATATAGATTGAATATCACAACCTAACCTACGAAATTTAGATACTATACCAATTTAAGAACTTTAAATATTTTTCCGATTTTTTTCAAATAAGACTCATAATAGAAAGTCTAAAAATTTAAAGACTTTAGATATTCTTTCTTAGGTCTTTTCAATAGTAAAGACCACTATTGGATTAGTTTACAAGATAATCTGTGGAGTTCAAAAAGACTCAATTTTTTTGCACGATGTTGAGTAGTTTGAAAACTTAACAACTTCAATTCGAAAACCTATTATTATTCTGAGATCTAATTTTAAGATATTTTCTCGTGAAGGTAGACTATTTTCAACGTTATAAAAGTATAATATAGACTAAAATGTGAAATAAAACTATTTATATTACAACTTTTGAAATCTCTTTTAAAATAGAAAAGTGACAAAAGAGATTAAAGAACATGAAAAAAATTGTAACATTTGTTTCTTCCGTGGTTTCTTCATATCTTCTTCTAGGGTTTAAGATCATATATATAATCAGCAAACATTAAAAATCCGTTGAAAATTCATCTTATGTCATTAGCACTTTGTTCCTCGAAATAAGCATAAAGGATAAAATGTCTTTTGCTTGTATCTATATCATTTTCTATTAAGATAGCTTCGTACTTGTACTTGCAATAGGTGAAAAATAATCTACTTTAAAAAAATTTGGCTTGTTAAACATACTCATTTTTAATATTAGTGTCGATAAGCATATTTTATTTGGACACTTTTTTTTTTTAAAATGAACATTCTACTTCTTTAAATTTTTACGCACATGAAATAATGATATTGCTTTTGAGATAATCTGTATACTCATCTAAGATTATATTATACGTTTTTAATTATATTATACTTGAACAAATATTAATAACAACTAATAAAATTATTAAATCATATTTAAATATTTTAATTATAAACGAGCTTGTATCAAGATCTCAAGTATCTGAAAGCAGATATGACTCCTCTGACAAAGAGTGAACTCGACCTAGAAATTATTTAATTAGTATCGAAACAATTTATGTTAAGATTGCTAGTGGTAGACTGATGATGAACGACAAAGGAATAGATAATTAAATAAAAAAGATGATGAAAGTGTAAAATATTGATTAAAACAAAGCAATAACAAAATATAAAGGAAATAAATGACAATGAATCAAATAAGTAAAAGAAAATAAATTAAAAATTGAATTCTGGCACTCACATGCACTTACACTCCATGTTCTTCCGTTGCGTCGTGGAGACTAGGAATTCTATGAGTTTATATATATGATGATCTAGTATTCTTCAATAAAGTCCCGAACTCCTTCTGAATTTCTATTATTTATAGACCATGAATTTGACTGAACCTGCAGCATGTCGTCCATGATTTCACTTTCTCCTTTTTCTCAGCCTCAAACTTGTATTGACATGAAGAACTTTTATCTCCAAGTTTTGACAACCACATCTCTCTTGGTCTCTAAGTACTAGCTTGTTCCTCAATTTTCGCTCCCATGTTCCATTTTCAGTTTGAAGGTCGGATTAAGTTTTTGATAGTTCGAAGGAGGTCACCAATTACGTTTCGATTTCGACATTTTTATACCTTCTTCCATTGACTCCAACTTGCCTAATTCTGTTCCTACAGTCGAAACACTGCTTTGATGGTCGAAGTTACTAATAGTAAAACAAATCCATTTTTTGTACCAACAAATTTTCCCTTTAAAACTTGTGACTTTGTTAAAAAAAATTCAATTTTTAATATTTCTCATGCTAGGCATGTGTACCCTTTCAAATTCTTTAAAATTTTAAAAAACTGTTACGCTTCTCTTAAAATTGCACACTTTTCTGAGAATGTGTAACGCCTTTGGCCTTAATTACCTTTTCTTGAATGAAATAGAACATTACTTCTTTGAATCACTTCATTCTTAATTCCAGAATTTTCTCCTAGAAGAAATCCTACCCTTTTTCTCCTTAGGCAACGTGCTTTTTATAGTTTCTTAATTCTCTTACTAGTCTTCTCTATCAACTGTCATCGCCACCTTTCCTTTGACATCCATGGCTACCACCTCTCATTCTTGCTGTAACACCCTAACTACCAAAGTTCACGCTTCCGGCTGCGCCACTCTGATAGTTCGGACATTGCGACGACTTTTATACTATTTAATACTAAAATATGAGCCTGTTTAAAACTTTAAACCGCAAAACCGCTCCCACAAATACTTTTGCTATACAACGTACATCCATACATGCAATACACTTACAACAACTCATAAAGCGTACATACATGTATATATATATATATATATATATATATATATATATATATATATATACATAAATAATATTACAATCATTATCCAATATAATTCCTATCCCTCTTACAGAATATATCAAGATAATGGCGAGGGTACAATAAACTATAACTAAAACAATGCATCTCAACAACAAATAAATAAACTCTTCGTAACTTCTGCGCCCATATCCTGAAAGGGGAAAAATGTAGGGGGGTGAGAACATCATCCTCGAAAGGGTTCTCAGTAGAGGGTTTTTTGGGAATTAATGTAATAGGATACGTGAAGATAAACCGTACCAGTGATTAATAACCGTCTTATGCCTCCTTTTCAAAAACAACGGTTTACAATAAAAGTAAAGTCGGAAATCTTTTCTGAAAGAGGAACCATTCAATTCTCAAAAACTCAAAAGCCTTTCAAAACGATTTATCTATGCTGAAACAAAATAGCCTTTCATATTTTATTCCAACCAGAAACACGAAACCGAAATCAACCATCGGTTCATCTCATTCCAACCACGGCCCTAGGCCCAAATAATCCAACCATCAATCAATCACCGCAATCCAACAGAGTCCCGGTTGCAAACACAGATAAGAAGATGCAAGCACAAACAAACAGTTATTGCAAGTAGGACAATTAGCAATTAATCACATAGGCAAACCAAGTATAATATGCACACCCAAACAATGTCACATAGATGCATATGATGCATGCCTGTCCCTAGTGGCTGATGATATCATCTGTCGGTTATAAAGCCAACCCGACAAGTTCTGGTAGCTAACCATTGGACTGTCCCTCTGTCGCGCATCCCCAACTCGAGTTATACTCATCATAAACTTGATCATAATCATGATCCATATCCATCACCTTCACTGGTGAATATTTACGGGGGCGAGCTCATCCGGGCCTTTCACAGTGCCCGGCCACACTTACGACATAGGGTCAAAAGAGCTTCGAGTCTCGACCTGGAGCACGTGGTGGCTAGCCACTGCTTCCTCCCAGGGAAACCCTCATCTCCGATAGTGGAAGTGCAAACATTCACTATTATCAATATCTCAGCATATATGCATTCATTCTCAGCCATGGATCAACATCCATCTCAGCCATTCGGCTCACGGTTCAATCCAGAACCAGCCAATATTGATAATCATACACAGTCATTTCGGCTCACGGTTCAATCCAGAACCAGCTAATATTCATAATCATACACAGCCATTCCGGCCCATAATAAAAACAGCACTTCCACCATTCAAAATCATCAAATTCATAAAACCGGCATTTAAGCCATAAATCACTTTTCTCAAGTCATTTCACTTTGAAATCAAATTTCAACTCTTTTCAGCCTTGGCTTTAAAGATCTCATTTCTCAAATCATCTCAGGCTCATAAGCCACTTTTACTCAAGGTAAATTCTCCTTTTAAAAACAATGCCACTCTCGGCACCCTCTTTCCAAAACTTCCATAATCATGGCAAGTTAAAAATCTCTTTGAGATATTCAAAATCACCCATCCAACAATGGGATTTTATAACAAAAGTTCCTTGGCAGAGTCCCAAGTCCTTAGGGGAGGATAGCATAACTCATTTCGCCAAATTCATTTAAAATCATTAAAACCTTGGCTTTCCGATTTGAGTAATAAAATAGGGTCTAAGCCAAACCGAGTCACATAATCATTTACTTCTTTCAAAGCCGTTTTCTTTACTTAGGCAAAACCAGCTTTAACCCCCATGATAAATTCTAAAACGTTTCAACTGTTCAAAATTGTTTTAGTCTTGCAAAAATTCAGAATTCAAAGAGTACTTAAAACCTTTCTCAAAACATTTCAAAATGAAACTTGTCAATAGACATTCAGGTTCTTTTAAAGTCATTGAAACTTCTTTAATTGAAACCCCAAGTCAAATTCAAAGGCATAAACCCTTTTCACATTCAAATAGCTTTAAAACACAAGTTTCATCTAAATAACTTTCTTCTGAAAGAGATACAATGCCTTTCTTAAGAAGCAAGACTAAATCACAATTTCCTCTTTAATAATTCATTTCAAAAGCATGAATCATTCTTTTCTTGATAATTCAAGTAAAATAGTAGAAGTCTTTAACTCATCATTTTTCCAGACAACATTCAATAAAGACTCGGATTTGATAGAAATTTCGGCAGCACCTCCCCTAAAACTTGGACTTTGCCACCCGGTTCGGGTCCCAACTAAACCGTTTCACAATCCTTTTCAACAGCCCAAATTCCAAAATCAGTCCAAGGCAAGCCAAAATCCAACAGTCATCTCAATTCCATATTGCAAGAAAACCGTTTCAACATCAAATCATTATCAGCCGAATAAACTCATTTCTAAAGCTTTAAAGAAACGGTTCAGTAACAATCATTTATCAAAAACCGGATCATTTAAAGCCAGCCAGGCTGAATTCAAGAGTGGATTCTATTTTTCACATTCTCAATAAAATTAACTCAAATCAATTCTCAACGGGTTAAACTCGATCTCAAAGCTTTAAAAGAATTAACTTGAAAAGCATTTCGTTTCACAAAACCACACAACAATTCAACCAACAGACATTCATAACCAACCAAGGCAAATCAAGCCATACATAAGGCCGATACAATCACCAAATACACATTCACTCACATCAGTATCCATATGTAATAATTCCAATGTATAAAACATAGTTTTTGGAAAGCGCCCCTACCACAAAACGCCAAATTCCATAATCAAAACGCCTCACAGAGTCCTTTCTGCCTCAACCGAACTGACGGCAGTCAAAACCTCAGCTCCCAACCACTTTCGCAATATCCAAAGAAACACTAATCGCAACATACAATAACTGAGACCCAATCTTATAGCGATTAATGCCACAACCTCAGCGTATGATAACAGAACAATAATTGAAGGGCTTTCAAATCGAAAACGCTTACCGAACGAAGAAGGAGCAGCTGAACCGAAACAGCGGCGATCTCTGAACCGGTTCGGCAGCAGCCCGGCAGCCACCTCAAGTAGCAGCGGCGACCGGACTCCGGCAATGGCGCCTGGAACCCACATACAGAGACATTAAAGCTTTCAGAATGTTAAACGAATGAAGACCGAATTCAAAAACCCTTACCGGTAGAGTTTTCTGGCGACGGCAGCGGGGTTTTTCGGCGGCCAGGCACGACAGCGCGACTCAACACAAAACCAGGCAGAGCGGCGGCAGCCTCCAGAAACTCCGGTGAGCTTCCTCAATGACGGTGATTGCCGGAGCTTCGGCGGTGCTAACCGAGGCTTGCCGGCGGCAGGAACGGCAGCGATAGCTCCGTGTAGCACGGCGGCGCCTGCCCTTTCCCCAACCGCGAGCTCTCTGTCTCTCTCGCACCCTCTGTTCCGATGACGGCGGCCATGGCTTCACTGACGAGGCCAGGCGCGGCGGTTTCTGGCCCTCAGACCCTTCTCGCTCGCGTACCCTCTCTCTCCGTGTCTCAGCTTCAATGGCGATCCCCGGTGGACCAACGGCGACGATGATAGCGCGGGCAGCCGCGACGACGCGACGAGGCTGGCTCCATGGTGCTGCAGCTCGGGAATGGTGACTCGCGAGGGTGACATCGGCAGTCCCCTTGCGGTGGTTGTGACCCTCCTCCCCTCGGCGGCATCAAACGGCGGCAGCAAACCCCAGTGCCACCGGCGCAAATCCTTGTCTCATCCTCAGATCTCACTCCTCTCGTCTCTGCGCGACGCGACGGCGTGGCGGCAGTGACGCCCGCCGGCGCCGTCCTCCTCCTCTCTTCTCCTTCCCGTTCCTCTTCTCCCACTTTCTGCTCCTCTTTTCTTTCCTTCATGGAAACAGAAAGGAAGTTGTGTGTGTCGTGAATGAAAGAAGGAAGGAAAATAGGTCAAGTGTGGCGGCTGGGTTTGGGAGCTGAGTGGGGTTGAGAGAGAACCGGGTCGGGTAATGGGTTACCGGATTAGGGTTTCCTTATTTTGAAAATTAGGGTTAGGGGTAAATTGGTAATTTCACATAAAATTGAGAATAATATAATGATTGAAACCCAAGTTAAATCCAACACTAGTTGTATATAGAAAATACTATTTGTTCATCAATTTCACATTCTATTTTCAATAAAATGTTCAAATCAAATAATTAAAAATAATATAATTAAACCCTCTATTTTCCAAAATAGCATTATTAATATTTAAAATATTAATTATTTAATCCAAATCATATAAAACCCCTATATTTCATAACTACCAAATTTTATAATCTAAATATAGAAAATAACCCAATAATTATTAAATTGGATAAAAATCATAACTCGTCTCAAATTCAATAAATCAAAACTTGTTTTAATTTTCTTTAATAAAGAAATTTCTGAAATTAAAGCTACAGAAACACTTAATTTGAAATTAGCTAATAATAGTCCTTTTTCAAAGGTTTTGGTCTTACACTTGCAAAAAAGAAGACAAAACTTTGCATTTTCCTTCACTAGTAGTTGAATTGGCGCAGTTTTATGACTAAGATGGAATTTTAAGGGCCCCAAATCTAGATGCGAAAACTTCTAGTCTTTGGCATCACCAGGTATTTTTTCCATTCTCAGTTAATGGGAAGTTGTATTATTTTTGGGGTCCTTTAGCAACCTAGGAGCAGATTGATTCTGTTTTTTCCTTCTTCCCATCACCACCAGAACATTTGCCATTTATTTTGCTGGTCGAGTGTTTAGAACTATTCCCCCTAAGGATTTGAGTAATCTTTTTTTAACCTGGATGTCTCAATTGGCACCTGTATATTTTATGCATTAGAATTAGCTACTTTTGATCTTTCTTATATTGCTCCTTTGCTAGGGGCTAGTCTGTACTTCTGGTGTCCAACCACTAATAACTTATATTTCCCTTATGGAATGATGGGCCCGACTTTAATGGTTATTTCTGCCTTATTCAGTTTACCAGTCGATGGTGAATTTGTGTCATGGTTGACTGACTACCCTAAAGATGATTTCGATATCAATTTTGATGTGAACTCCATCTTGAGCTTTATTCAAAACAAGGGTTCTGACGAAGACCCAGTTTCTGATAGTGAACATGTGGACTTTCTCTTACTTTGGCTTAACTTTTTTGTTTTTTGTTCTAATTTAGTTCAAATTCAAAAGAACAATTATTTTTCCCTGGCCATTATCCTTCATTATAAAAAACTTATTGACCTTCATGTCTTAATCCTAAGCTAACTTTTTGAAACCCTTTCTTTAATTATTGGTGAAATCCGTCAAGGTAATCCTTCAATAAACTCTTTTAGCCCCTTTTGGGTTGTAAGTTTGTGGCTCAAAACTATTCTAAAGCTTCGACTCTCAGTTTTCATATAAAAAATTCCCAACACTCCTATTGATGGCATTCGTCTTTCTTAACTTTCTTGGACAAAACCAAAAACCATGTCTCTCATTGGTGTCTTTCGACACTTTGTCAGAACCTTATTCGACATTAAAAAGGACAATAATATCTCTTATTTTCCAAATCCATTCTCTTTTCAACCCAGATCCATTTCATGTCTAAATTCTTTTACCAATTCTCAACTAGAAAATAAAAAATCAATCAATGATATGTGGGCTAGGATCTTAATTCCTCAAATCCTTCCTATTGGCTTACCCCAAGAATCGACCTAGGCTCTCAAAAAGAAACTAGTTATTTATTCACCATAGTATGTGGCTCGACAGTTTGGTTTAGCTCAAGCCTTGCCTTTTCCTTTGTCTCTTGACTTTGAGGCTCAAAAGGTTCATTACGAGGTGTCAGAGACAAAAGAATTTGATAAAATGTTAGAAACGGATCACCAGAGAATGTCAACTCAATATCACCATGTTAATATCACACATTGTTTCTTATTGACTCCTGATTTTCAAAAATGGTGGTCCACCTACTTTTTTGCTCATTGCACTTCTACCGATTAAACACTCTCAAACCTGGTCTTTTCCCTCGCACAGGTAGCATAAAAAAGAACTAGAGGTAAGCAAAATAAATCTTCTATTAAATTTTCAATATTTCATTCAACATCTCACTTACCTTGTTTTCTCAATGTCCTTAGTTACTCGACATACACCTATCACTCGGATTGTTGTTGGTCCTCAACCAGTTGGGAAAATCTTAGATATTAATGAAAACATAATATCAACAAAGAATACCCCACAAGGCAAGAGTCAAAGAAAAGGAGGGTCGATTCCTACTTCAAAGAAGCATGGACCCATTGATGTCTTAACGAGAACTGAAACACCAAAGCTTAAAAAGACTCGACCTGCAACCTCGAAGGTATATATTTGATGGCGTCTATCATAACTTTATAACTCTTCCCCACTTGCAATTTTTTTTAACATGATGCAGTCGAAACAAACTCAAAAAGAGGCTTCTTCTCAAGTTACGGATATTGATGATCCTCTTTATCAAGAAATAGATATGTCAGTTTGTGCTGAAACAGAATTTCTTCAACCTGCTCAACCTACTTCAACTGTTATTTCATCTACCGTTGTTCAGACTCAGCATGCAGTAGCTCAGGCTTCAATTTCTCCTTCATTGGTACTCCTTTCATTTAGTCTTTCTGTTAAGTTTCTTTTGACTTCCCCTTAATCTTATGTTTTTTTCCCTTGATTCTTGACAGCGAAATTCATCAACAAAGACATTATCTCCATACTATCGACATATAAATTTGTTGACCTTATTTTTTCTCTAGGACCTGGAGATTTGCATTTTGAGGATTTCGACTTCGACCTGAAAAATCTCTTCTCCGAAGCACAATGGGTCTATTCCTTTGAAGGAACTGTGGCAATGTCTCTTGACCCAGGGAAGAAAACAACTAACAAATCGGCCTAGGTAGCATCGACCACAGAAGAAATTATAGAAAAACCTACTTCACTTGTGGCCATGAGTGATCCTCAAGTCATTGATAACATCAATGTTATTCTTGACTGTTTGAATCATTCTATTGAGGATATTAATAATAATATTCTAATGGCTAGAATGGTTTATGCTATTTCCTTTCTCAAGCAATATCTTTCCTCCGACATGTTTTCCGCTCTCAATTCATTTGTTGAAGACGTCTCTTCCCATTTTACCAAAGTACATGATGCTGATCAATAGTTGAACAAGACACTTGAAGCCCTGGTCAATTGTGATACACAACTAGCAAAATATACCACGACCTAATCCCGAGTCATTAAAGTCTTATCAGAGGATCGAACTAAAGAATAACAAATGATGTCCAAGATTACAACTTTAGAAAAAGAATTGGCCGACCTAAAATCAGGGGGAGACAAAGTTGCATCTACCAATGCTGACCTTTCTTTTCAATTAGAAATGATTGAAAGCTCATCTTCCAAGCTCTCAAGTCGAGATGCTTTAGTCGAACCCATTACTCAAGCCACTAATGCTCGGGAATCTTCAACCCTGGACCAACGTCAATAGGATTTGATACTCATATTGAAATTCTTGCTCTAGTTATCTTTACTTTGTTTAGTATTTTCGATTTTTCTTTGTTTTGTTAACAATGACATCTTGTTGAGACACTCCTTTTTCACATGCGTAGTTTGAATGTTATTCATATCTCATTCACATGCATCACCATTAACAACTCCCATTTCACAATATCGACAACTCCTTTGACTATAAAGAAGTCTCATTTTTATCCTTTTTTAACACATGTTACCTTAATGTTTATTAACTCACATGCTCTTTACGTGCTTCTTTTCAAAATTTGAAAATAAAAAATGGTCATAAGAAAATGAAACGGTTTGGGCATTTCTGGGGATGTTAACCTTTTTAATGGGCTTTAATGGAATTTTCATTGATTTAAACCTCTTTTATAATCCTAAGTCCTCATCATTACTAAACACTTTCCAAAAGTTTGTCTTTCTCAACACTCTTACTTTCCTTGCAAACCCTTTCATCTTCTGAAAATCCCATTTCCATGGCTACTCAATCCGATCTTTATTTCAGTAGCACCCCAGCCGTGACGGCTGCCTCATCTTTGTCTACCACTATAGCTGCCACCACTACCACCAACGTCCCTATTACTGCTTCCACTTCAGGGACGATTATGGCGCCTGCTTTGATTCCTACTGTCAGAACTACTAGCACTGTTCTAGGTGGAGCTTCTACTGCTCCTAATTCTTCATCCCAAGAAGGTGATGAAGATGTTCCCATTGTAGGTCATCCACCTCTAAAGGCCAGCATGTCACAATTCTATAATGATGATGGGACTTTAAGAGCACCCAACCCTGATGTTGAAACTACCGCTTTATCGCGTAGCCAGGTACTTCTTTCATTCCAAGTTTCCAACATCACATATTCATTCTTAGGTCCCATTTCTACCTTAGAACAAGTTGAGTCGATCTCTTCTTTCTTTCCATCTCCTCCTGAACACCTTACTTTGATTTTTTGTAAAGATGTCAAAACCACATACTTTGTAAGTTGAGTATTTAGGACCACACCCCCAAAAGAGTCGAGTTTATTATTCTCGACCTGGATGTCGAGACTTTCTCCCACCTATAAGTTCCTTTGGAAGTCCTTAGGTATAGTATCTGCTCTTTGACTATCAACTTATGATCTCTCTTATACTACTCCTATACTCAGAGCTAGTTTGTACTTTTTGTATCCAGCCACAAATGACTTCCACTTTCCTTATGGGATGATGGGTCTAACTCTTCTCGAGATCACCATTTTGACTGGTGTATCTCCTGCTGGAGAAGATGTCTGTTGGACAACTCCATGTCCCGAGGATGCTTTCTTGACTTCTTTCTCGGGCTTTATCCAGAACAATATGGGTGTCGAGGACGACCTTGTTACCAACAGTGAACATGTTGCTTTCTTGCTCTTATGTCTCAATGCGTTTGTTTTTTGTCCGAAATCAATCCAGATTCAAAAAATTAACTATCTTTCACTAGCCATCATACTTCACCACAAGAAGTATATCAATCTTCCCTTTCTTATTTTGAGTTAACTATGTGAGACATTATCTTTGGTAGTTATCGAAATTCGACGAGGAGAATCGTCGATCAATCTTTTTGGACCTATCTAGGTTATTAATTTATGGCTTAAGTCAGTATTTGAACCTCAACTTACTACCTCTTCTGAATTTCCAAAATCTCCACTTAAAGGTATTCAACATTCTATTTTTTTCATGGTCAAAACCAAAAGGCATGTCATCCGTCGATACTTTTTGTCATTTCAAAAAATTTTTCCTCAATATTAAAAGTGACGACGACCCAAATTATCTTCCTAATCCTTTAGCCTGTCGAAAAAGCGATTCAGGATACCTTCACTCTCTCAAAAGTCTCAAACCTGAAAACCAAGAGGCTCTTGATGAAATGTGGACAGAAGGTCTTTCTCCACAAATACTTCTCGTAGGATTTCCGCATGAATCGACTGTAGCTCTAAAAACGAAACTTGCCACCTACTCTCCGCAGTATGTGTCGAGACAATTTGGTCTTGCACAAGCACTTCCTTCCCCACTCTCTCTTGATCCTGAGGCTCAGTTGATCCATTATGAAGTGTCGAATTTGAAAGAATTCGAAAAGGTTTTAGACATGAATCATGAACGAGTGACTACTCATTATAACATATTTGATCTTAAATTCTGCTTTCTTTCAACCCTTAATTTTCACAAATGGTAGTTGAAATTTTATGCTGGCCATTGCCCTTCAATCAAACAAGCTCTTTCTAACTTGGCTCTTCCTCCTGTACAAACTGCTACTACGTCAAAGAAAACCAAAGATGAGCACATTAAAGAAATTATTGCCTTTGAAAAATATTACAAGGTAAAGTGGCATTTTCGGAACGTGAGGTACGTTTTCATCGAGGCCAAAGAGGTATGGGAAAAGAAAATTAAAGGGTTAAGTACTTTTTTGTCCTTAAGGTCTGAGGCCAAAATCAAAATCGTCCCTGACCTTTTTTTGTTATTAAAATCATTCTCATCATTACAAAATGTTATAAATTCGTCCTTTTGTCCATAAATAATATTTTTTGTACAATTTTACCCTTAAACAAAAATAATAAAAAATATCTACACCCTCATCATTAACTTTGCATCGTCATCATTGTTCGCATCTCCTCCCTCTCCCTTTCCTTACCATCATCACCACTGCCACCATAACCATGACCACTGCCATCATAACCAAAACACCTTCTTTATCTCTATTACCTGTTCATCATCCTAAATTAGTATCACCCACTCATTACTCCCAACATTTTTCTTTCAACAACAACAACAGTCCCAGAATAAATCAACAGAAACATCCACAAAATAAATTAACAAAAATTTTAGATTAAAAAATAATTCAATAATCATCAACAATAATTTCAGATCCAAAATCAGGAATAGAAATTAAAAAAATTAAAAAGAAAGAGATGATGTTTATGTTCTTCAAAAATTAAAAAAAAATAAAAAGAAAGGAAGAACGAAGTTAGAAACAGAGAACTCAAAAGAGGGGTGGTGTTGCTGCCATCCGTTGCCATCGCAGTTAAGAGAAAGAGAAGGAACGACGTATGGAAAGCTACTATTATTGGCACTGTCGTAGCTGTCACTGAGGAAAGAAATGACGGTGATGGAGAACGACGTAATGGCGGCGGCCAGAGCTGAAACCACTGGAGTAAGAAACCCAAATCGGTGGCCATAGCTGAAACGACGCCGTTGAGCTCGATGCCGACATGGTTGTCGTTGGTCGGTGGCTAAGGAAGGTGAGGCCAACTCCAATGGAGGAAGGGTTGAGGTTGGTGATGGAGTGGAAGAAGAAGGTGGAGAAGGAGGCAAGGGCGGAGATAGTAGGGCAGCAAAAAGGGAGATAAAAAGAATTTAGGTTGGGATTGGGGTTTGGGGGTTTTAAAGATAGGGGTATGAGGAAGGGGATGGGGAGAGAAGAAATGGAAGAGATATGGGAGTGGGGGTGCAGGTGGGGAGAGGGTTTTGTTTTTATTTTTTTAATATTATTTTTATTATTTATACTAATTATTAAGGGTAATTTGGTAAAAAAATAAAATTAAAGTAGAAAAGGACGATTTTATAACGTGTTGTAATGTTGAGGATGATTTTAATAACAAAAAAAAGTCAGAGACGATTTTGATTTTGGCCTCAGACCTTAGGGACGAAAAAAGTACTTAACCTAAAATTAAAGCACACTTCCATAGATATCACGATCGCTATTTTAAAGCTTTGAGTCAAACCCTTTTGTGTAGAAAAAGAATTTTGTGAAAGCATTTCAATTTTTTCCTTTTCCTAATGCCCCTTTCGGCCTTGCTAATCGACTACCTGATCCTCCTAAAGGAGTCTTAGGAGTTGATTATCGATTCTGAAGAAAAGACCCTCGTACTTTGGGCATCACTACCACTGGTGCCATCTATTTTCCAAGCGCCAAGGATAAAATCCTTGGTCGAACGAGGATTGATGGATATCCTTCAATTAATATGCTTTCCTTGTTACTTAAAAGAAAATTTTGAAGTCCTTACTTTTCTTACGCATTTTACTTTTCCAGCTGCTCGACCGACAACCTTGACTGGCGTTGCTCCTGATTCCAAATCAGTCGATGAAAATTGGGAGTCAGACAAAGAAAATGTTCCTAAGAAATGAAATCAAAGCGGTCGAGGTCGAGGAAGGTCGAGTACAAGTGATGCCACCCTTCCTTCAAAGAAACGTGGGGCTGTTGACATTCTTATCGCAGATAAATCCAGAAAAGTGCAAAAGTATGATCCGACTCCTCCTATCAAGGTATTTTCTACAGCTTTCATTTTTGATAATCTATTATAACACTTGCCTACTATATTAAACTATTCTTTCTTTTAGTTAAAGCCTCTCACACATAGCTCGAGGTCTCACGCCGAAACACAAAGCTACTTGAAGTCGGGTGTCAACCTATCTAGGGTCGAGGCTGAAGTTACTCAACTTCCAAAGATTGTAGTTTTTTTTGTCTTTTCTAAGTCCAATTCAAATTACACCTTCGACTATAGCCTCCCAGGCTTCTACTAGTTCTCCAATGGTGATCTGCTCTTCTTATTACCTTATATTTTATTTGTATTACATTTTCTTATGTAATGCTTCATCCTTTTTTAGGCAAGCTACATGCCTCTTCTGACCGATGCCAAAACTCATCAAAAGTCTGGTCCCGTCATGACATTAGCCGGAGTAACTTCAGCTATTCTTCCTTCTAAAACCCAGCTGATGGCAAACAAGATGAATCTCCTATTAATGTACCTACACCAGAAGCAGAAGATTTGAATTTTGATGATTTTGATTTCAACCTTGCTAACATCCTTTTAGAAGCTTGACAGGTGTACTCTTCCAAAGGGATGAGAGTAGTATCCTCTACTAGCAACTCCTCCATTGCAAGTTTTAACAAAAATGATTCTGACCCATGAGGAAGAAGTCACTTCTCCTGAATCACAACTTCCACTAAGTCCCGACCCTTTAGTTGTTGACAAGGTCAACAATGTTGTCGAATGCCTTAATCATCCCTTGGAAGACATCAACAATGATGCTGATCTAAAGGCTCGACTATTAACTGCCCTTGAATTTCTAAACCAAAAAATTTCTCTTGATGCCCTGACAGCCTTGGAAACTTTTATTGAGGACGTTTACAATCATATTGCCAAGGCTGAGGCAATCGAGAAAAAATTCAATAAGGCAGTCGAAAATTTGGCTTCGCATGATAAACAACTAAAGAAATGTGAGACAGCCAAATCTTAAGTAGAAGAAGTCCTATCAGAAGGTCAAGTTAAAGAAAAGACCCTGACCACCAAAATCGACAATCTTGAAAAAGGATTGGCTGAGCTGGAAGTAAGCCAAACAAAAGTAAAAGATACCAATGCAGACCTTATTCAACGACTTCAGACAATAAACCAAGTCTATACCTCAAAGATGTTGAGTCAGCCTACCCTTGTAGAAAATGTCAATCAATCAATCAATACCAAAGAAAAAATATAGAAGCTTCTGCCGCCTTGGGTCAAAAACAAGAAGATCTCAAGCTCAAATTTAGAACTTTGTTTTAAATTCTACTGAAGCTTGAATCTCATTTTTATGAACTTTTCACCTTTTGCTTAATAACCATTATATAACTTTAAATATTTACCGTTTATGTACCCTACCTATCGAGTAGTAGTTATATCTTTTAATTCATAAGTATTACCTTCAAATAAGTTTTCGACCCTAAAAGGGCCTTCCCATAAGGGAGACCATTTTCCTTTTACTTGTTTGGTCGGTAGAACTAACTCTAACACCAAATCACCAACCATAAATGTTTTTTTAACTCTTTTGTCATATGATCAGGCAATACTATGTTTTTACCTCGCGATTTGATCCAGAGTCGTCAAATGAGACTGGTCTAATTGATCTAATTCATCAACCATGCTCGATCAATATTGTTCGACTGGTAAATCATTTTGTTTTGCCACTCTAATTGTTTCCAAATTAATTTCAAGTGGTAATACTACTTTATAGCCATATACTAGTTCACACGGGGTCAAACCCGTAGTCTCTCGTGGAGCACAACTATATGCCCATAATACTTAACTCAAAATATGATGCCAATTTCGAGGTTGTCTTCCTATATGTTTCTTAATTAAACTAATTAGAATTCAATTAACAGCTTCGAATGTACAAGTTTAATTCCTCTTGACCCGGTGTACCCTTTAATTTGTCGAACTGTAAACATGGTCCCTTGGTCTGTGGTTATTGTTTGAGGAATACTAAATGACTGAATGATTGATTCTTCAATAAAATCAATCACCTTGGCTTGAGTAACCTCTTTCATGGGCACACCTTCCACCCATTTCATGAAATAATCAACCGCTATCAGGATAAACTTATGCCCCTTAGTCGAGGGAGGATGAATCATTCTGATTAAGTCGAGAGCCCATCCTCTAAATGGCCAAGGCTTGATCACAGCATGTAACTCAGAGGTGGAAACCCTTTGTATTGGTGCATACCTTCGGCACTGACCACAACGTCGAGTAAAATTGATACAATCCTTCATTATCGAAGGCCAATATAGTTCTCATCGATGTAAGATCCAATACATCTTTCAACCCATTTGATGAGCTCCACAGAGACCTTCATGCACCTCGGCCATAGCCAAATATGCATCTTGAAGGCTTAAACATTGAAGTAAACAACTATCAAGACTTTCCTTGGATAAGTCTTCCCCAACCAATATGAAGTTTAACCCTAAATATTTGACTTTTCGGTCAATTCTTTGATTCAGGTTCTTAAGGAAATCGATGATCCTGTATCTCCAATCACTTGGATCAAAGGTGTTTACACAACAAACTCCTCTTAGATCTAAAGTAGTCAAATTAGTTTCAATTTCTCTAAATTCATTTATCAACTTGGTAGATATCTTATAGCCAGAAGCCATTTGAGCTAATTCATTGTCATCTTGATTCGATTATCTAAATAAGTGTTTAATAGAAACATAATCGAATTTTGCTAATAGCCACACAGCTACCGTAAAATACTTAGCCAAATTCTGACTAATAACTCTATAATTTCTAACCAACCGTTGAATGACTAATTGCGAATCTCCCAATATCTCGACTGTCTTTATTCCTTTTTTAATTAAAATTTCTAGACCAATGATTAAAGCCTCGTATTCTGCTTTATTATTTGACAAACTTGACTCTAGTCGAAATATAAATTTGGTTACAACCTCATCAGGGGCGACCAAGACTATTCCGACTCCTACCCCATTTTGATATTTCGACCAGTCGAAAAACAACATCCAAGGTTTGAGCTCTAGATAGTTAACCGCGGGTTGCTCATGAATTTCGACGCACGGATGATCCGCTAAGAAATCAACAATCACTTGCCTTTTGATAGCCCTGGCTGGGATGTAAAATAACATATATTCGATTAATCCTAACATCCATTTACCATTTCTTTTCCTTAGTATTGGATAAGAAACCATGTATTTAATGACATCAAATTTCGACATAACATAAACATTCTTTCTAATTAAATAACGTTTTAATTTTGTACAAGAGAAGTTAAGGGCTAAACAAAGTTTTTCGACTACACTATATCTAGTTTCTATGTCAGTCAACATTCGACTCAGATAGTAAACTATTCTTTCATTTCCATCCTCATCCTTCTGGGCCAGCATGCTCCCTAAAGTTGTCTCTGACGTAGCAATATACAATTTAAGTGGTCGACCTTGCTTGATTGGTGTCAAGATTTGTGGTGCAGTTAAATATTGCTTTATTTGGCCGAAAGCCTTCTGATACTCCTCCTACCTTCTAAGTTCTTCTCCATCCTTTAATTTCAACAACGGAGTAAACACTTTTGTTTTTCCAAATAAATTTGAAATAAAACATCGGAGAAAATTAACTTTACCTAAGAAAGATTGTATCTCTTTCTTATTTTTAGAAGGGGATGAAAAAAAATTGCTTAGCATTTGTTGGTGTCAACAGCCACTCCCTTTTATGCACAATAAATCCAAGAAAATTTTCTGTAGATACACAGAAAGCACATTTCAAAGGATTCATTTTTAGTCGATAATGTCTCATTCACTCGAAAGCCATTTCTAGGTTATTTAGATGAGCTTGTTTCGACTCTGGCTTAACAACCACATCCTCAATATAAATTTTCATAAACTTACCAATAAAATCATGGAAAATTGAATTCATATCTCTCTGATAAGTTGCTCCAGCGTTCTTTAACCCAAATGGCATAACCAGCCATTCAAGAGTGGCAATGGCTCTATGGCATCAAAAAGTCATTTTTGACATGTCCTCCTGGGATATGAATATTTGATTATAACCTGAATATCCATCCATGAAGCTCAGAAGTTCATTTCCTGTGGCAGAATCAATCAACATCTCCGCAATTGGTATGTGATATTCATCTTTTGGGTAGCTTTATTCAAATCCATTAAATCAATACATACTCTTAATTTTCCATTTTTCTTAATAACAGGAATGATATTAGCAATCCTTTCGACATAATTGGTTGTGCAAATAAAACCATCTTTCAATAAACACTCGACCTCTTCCTTGATTTTTCATAATTTTTGGGGAAAAACGTCTATGAGCTTGTTTAATTGGTCGAGCATTCTTAATGAGAGGGAGTCTATGTTCGACAATGGATCTATCCAACCCAGGCATCTCCTCATACTGCTATGCAAAGCAATCTTGATATTTCTTCAAGACTTTAATCAAATCATTTTTGAATCCAGGTTCAAGGCACCGACTAATATACGTCACTCGCCCATGTCCACCAATCTCGACTTCATCAAGAGGATCTTGTACTTTGATCTTTTTGTTGTGCAAATCTTTAGAAATTAAATTTGACCTTTCGAACCCTAAAGGGTCGAGGTCATATATACAATTTAGTGAACGTTCTCCTGTGCACTTCCGCTTATCAGCTATGTTGGCTAAGAGTCGAGCCCAACGGCTCGGTATATCCATCTAAGTGGATATATTGGCCAAGTCTTCCTTGGTCTTAGGGACCAACTTCATACCATGGGCCCCTACGTAGTAACTTTTGATAAGGGTAGGTCAAAGGCGCTCATATCAATATTCAGTGGTCGAACACTGGTATGATATTCTTTGAAGCTGACATTCATTTGTTCAACATAGCAGGGGCTATCATCAGCTTCAATTTCTTTAATCCTTCCATCCTCATCCCATAACAACAATTTCTGATGCAAAATTAAAAGAATTGTCCCTAAACCATGGATCCAATCTTGACTCAAAATCATATTAAAAGTTGCCTTAGTTGGTTCCACTATGAATACTGCTGGTCGTTCGACGCTCCCTGTAAGAACCGTAATAACTGCTTTAATAAAATAATAATTTAATTGCCCAAAATAGGTTCAAAAATATAAAAATGTTCTTTTTAAAATATAAAGGTGAAATTTGAATTCAATAAATTTTTCTGAGTTGGAAAATGTATCTTTTACGAAAGATTTTTGTAAAAATGTGTACCGGTGCTTAAGCCGTCGGTACCGGCTCTAGTTTGTTCGGTACCGTGTTTAGAGAAAAATAAGATTTTGAAAATTGAATTTATTATTTTGAAAGGTCAAAAATAATTTAGAATTGAAAATTGGGCACTAATCTTAAAGGTTTTGGCACAAAGTAGGCTAAACGGACCTAAAACGGTAACGGGTTGGACTGGGCCTGATAAACCCATATTTCATGAGTTCTTTTGTGCTTAATTTGAGTGATTTATACAATCCTTCACCTGCCTATTCACATTAATTGCATGGTTTTACTTTCCCTTCCTTATTATGTCATATTGTGAAAAACATGTTTCCTAAGCTTAAAAATTAATTATTTTAATTACCTTTATTTCCATTCGATGCCGTGATTAGTGTGTTGAGTAGTTTCAGATTTTCTAAGGCAGAATGACTTAAAGGATGGAAAAGGAAACATACAAAATAGGAAGGAGAAGGCAAAACGGAGCTTTAAGGAAACTGGTATCCACGCGATCGCATGGATGACGCGATCGCGTGCCAAGCACGAATCAGCAGCAATGCGGCCGCATGACTGACGCGACCGCGCACCTTAAGCAGAATGCACATGACGCGGTCGCATGACTGATGCGACTGCGTGGCAAGGAAAAGCTCCAAATGACGCGACCGCGTGACCCACGCGGACGCGTGACAGAGGCCACGCACCAGAAATTGCAGAATACGCCCCCAGCGAATTCTGAAGCCCTTTTTGGCCCAAATCCAAGTACAGATAGCATAGACCAGAGGTTATAAAGTGTGGGAATGCATCCATTCAAAGAGAGCTCGCATATTTTAATTTTCAATGATTTAGATTTAGTTGAGAGGGAGATCTTCTCTCTCTCTCTCTTTTAGGATTTAGGATTTCTTCTTGTTTTAAGAGTGACTCTCAATCCAGGTTTTACGTTCCTTTGTTTTAGCTTCCTTTTACTTTTATTTATTCCAGCACTTGAATTGATCTGTGAATTTATGAATTTCTTCCATGTTACAGAGTGTTATTTGAATTAATGATAATTGAGGTATTTTCAGTTTATGATTGTTCTCTTTGAATTAAGTTACCATTGCTTCCCATCTAAGGATATTTTTATTATTCTATCAATTTTACTTTTTCCCCTTTTAGTTCTGGTAAAGGATTCAGTAACTCAACATTTATTAAACTCAACATAATTGTTAATCGTTATCTTGCTAATTGAGCTGAACTTAAGTAATCCCAACCTTTTCTTAGGAAATAAATAGGATTCAAAGATCAATTTAATTAGTCCCTTGACTCTCCTTTGCCCTAGTAAAGGTTGACCAAGTGGAGTTTAGATTCAACTTTCATTATAGTTGAGAGAGATAACTACGTTGGACCTCCAACTTCTCTTACCTTGCCAAAAGTCTGCTTTACAGTATTTATTTATTTTAATTGCCATTTAATTTACTTGTCATTTAAATTACTTGCTTCTCATCTTCTAAACCCCAATTACAACCTTTATAGCCAATAATAAGAACATACTTCCTCGCAGTTCCTTGAGAAGACGACCCGAGGTTTGAATACTCGGTTAACAATTTTTAAAGGGGTTTGTTACTTGTGACACCCAAAACGTTTGTACGAAGGGATTTTTGTTGGTTTAGAGACTATATCTACAACGCGACTGTTTCTATGAATCTCTTTACTGGTAAAAATCCTAACGTCAAAATGGCGCCGTTGCCTGGGAGCTGCTAACGTGTGCCTTATTATTGGTTAAATATTTTTCTTTTGCTTGTTTATTTAACTTTGTTTTTCCTTTTTATCTTTATTTGCTACTATGAACTCTCACCCCTCTCGCTTTGAGTTTGGTTCTAATATTGTTAAGGGAAATAGAAGTTACAGCAGGAATGTGCATCAAGGTCAGACCAATCAAGGATGGATGGAACCAAGAGGATCTAATCAACCCTTTTGGCAGCAACACCCTCCGAGATATCCTGGACAAAGACCATTCTACAGTGCATACCCAGCTGAAAGACATGGTGGACAACCTTGTAACTACCAACAAGCCCCACCCCATGCATATAAACCATCCTTTTAACATAACCTCGAACCACCACACTCACAAGCTTCTCTTCACCATTCGCCACCATATGATCCTTCCTTACCCCAATACCAATCCAATCGCTCCCAATCACTACCACTTTCCTTTGTATCATGTCCAAGTCCAGCAACCCAAGAAGCAGAGGATCGCCTAAGGGAAATAGTAATTAAATTTCAAACAACCATTCAACAACTGGAGCAAGTGATGATTCAATGGGCTTCTAGGTGCTCAAATACACAAGGATCAGCCACAGCTCCATGTGGACAGCCCAATGAAGAGCAGAGCATGAAGGAATTGCCAGAAACTTTAGTGGATAAGACAGAGCATGAATTTGTACTAGAACAATTAGAAGAAGCTGTCATTGTTCAAGAAGAAGAGATGGTTGAAGACCTGGGAGATGCTGAACTTCCATGGGAATCCAGAATTAAGGAAAACGCCGTCAAGGAGACTACAGTTGATGTTAAGGAGGATATTTCTCCAAAGCAAGTCGTTTATGAAGAATCAGACGGAATAATCCAAGAAACAAATTCCCTCGATAATGATAGTCACAAGTCTAACTCTCTTAGTGATGAACTTGCATCCGCAAGTGAATTCTCTGAGATCGAAGAATCTTCCCCAAGTGAATATGAAGATGATGTAGAGGTAGATTTCTCTCAACCTCCAATCTATGACTCAAGTGATGAGGAAGACACAGAAGACTTTGACCAGGACATAGATACAATTGAAGATCTTTGCAAAGAAGTGGAGGAATTCACAGGAGAGCACAAGGAAATGGAACTTGCAGAACCACCAAAAACACCTATCCCAAGGCCATTACCACCTAATACAAGCTTCAAGTGGGTACAATCCTTAACTTATAATTTTACCTATTCACTTGAATATGGTTTGCTTGAAACAGATGTCCAGCTTAGAGCTCTCTGCGGCTTTAAGAGTAAGAGGGAAATGGCTCGTACTCAGAGCTGGTGCACAAGGCTCAATAAGGTTCCACGCTTCACTTTGAAGTACACGGATTGGTATCATGCTCAATTACATGGATCACGGAAAATGTTTGGTCACCAAGGTGAGATTCTACTTTTTAACCCGCACGAATGGAAATACGCAGATCAAGACGGAGGCGGATTTAAAAGCAGGGCTTGGAATCCTGGACTCTATCCTGACATTCGTAGCCCCGGGAGCCTGAAAATCTGTTTGGAGCTGCTCAGAAGCTTTGCATGCTTAGTTTGGGACCCCGGAGGCTATTGGCATTCCAAGCACTGGTGGAGATTTTTGGACGAATTTAAACATAAACCAGCATAACAGGATACTCCTCCAATGTCCAACTTAAGGACTTTAACTAAAAGTGCTAGGTGGGAGACAACCCACCATGGTATGGTCGCTTCTTTTTTTCAATTTATTTCTTGTTAAATGCTTTCATTTTTCCTTTTTCATTTTAATCTATTAAACCTGGAATCATGCATAGCATTCATGTTAATCATTGCATTCTGCATTTTTCATGCATATATAAAAAAAAGGGGTGCACGACGCGACCGCATGCCCCATGCGATCGCGTCATATTGCGAAAAATACCACCCGCGCGACCGCGTGACCCACGCGGCCGCGTGATATATATATCGGCGTAAGGATCCAACAAACAGAAAGTTAGGCTGGAATCGTGCGGCCCTTGTGCGTTTCGCACAAATTGGCCCACGCGATCGCATGCCCCATGCGATCGCATCACTTGCACAATACCAATCCCACGCGACCGCGTGAGCGACGCGATTGCGTCGCATGGATTGCACATCCCCCAAAAAGGAGACAAAGAGTTGCGCTAAAACGGCGCTGGATTCGTGCGTTTAGCACGAATTCCAGCAACGTGATCGCGCGACCCACGCGATCGCGTCACCCCTCTTCCACCCCTCTCATGCGATCGCGCGCCCCACGCGATCGCGTCACTCTCATTTTCACCCCAACCACGTGACCGCGTGCCCGACGCTGCCGCGTGGATTCGAAAATATAACCCCCCCAGCCACGCGAACCCTATCAGTCGCGCATCCCCCCACCCCCAACCCTCTTCTCCCTCTCTGCTTCTTCTTCCTCCAGCCACCACCCAACACCACCCAGCACCAGCCGCACCACAGGCAGCGGTTCCACATCAGATTGAGGCTGCGGATCTTGAGATCCCGATCCAGTCAGCACCTCCTGCACAGCAGCCAGACCCTCAGCCAACCACCACCACTGAGACTCCATCTACCATCCCTCCCAGTGATGACACTCCTTCACACCCGGCTTGATTGAGCATCGAGGACGATGCTTCCTTTTAAGTGTGGGGAGGTCGCCATCTCTGGCGTTTATTTTGGTGAACCACTACATACTTTTTCTTTTATTTTGGATATTTTTTTTGTATTTTTCTTTTTACTGTTATTTTCTGAGTACTTATACATTGCTTTTATATATTTTTACTCTATTCTCTGCATTTTGCATCTTTAGTTCATATTTTAGCCATTTAGTTTATTTTAGTTATTTAGTTTAGTTTGCAATTCTGATTTATTAGTGGATTAATTAGTATAGTTTACCCTTTTTAGCATAAGATAGTATAGTTTAAAATTGAAAAATATAAAAAGGAAGTAAGCTAGGAAATTGAACATATCAGATTTAAATCCATAAACCTTGTATATAGCATTACATGATGTAGTTAAGCTGACAACATTTCATCAAGGAGGAACATTAAAACTTTAAAAGCTACCCTAAATAAATTTTTTATGAGAATAATGGGAATTTTTAACTAAACCTGCATACAATATATAAATGATATATGATGCTTGAGTTAGAGAACACACAGCCTGTGAGTCTTGAGCTTAATTGTATCGTTGCATTCAAGCCATAATTTCATTTCTGTGTGTTTCATTTCTTTTTATTCTGATGTTCTTTCCTTTGCTTTAATCTATATGTCCAATTATAGAATATAGAATAGATACATACCAAGAGAATGGTTGATGCCATCAATTGATTTCAGCTCACTTACCCCAAATTAGCCTACCTTTTACATCACCCTTGTTAGCCCCCTTGAGCCTTTTAAAAACCCTTTATTCTATTTAGCCAAATTACTAGCCTTAAGCAGAAAAACAAAAGAAAATCCCAAGTGAATCCTTGGTTAGCTTAAGATAGAAAATCATGAATAGAGTTAAATGTGGGAAACCTTTTGGGAACATGGATGGTAGAAACAAAAAGGTAGAGAAGTTAAAAGAAATAAAATAAATTTAGGAAGCATGCTCATGAGAAAATCAAAGTGATATAATTGCCATGTGCCTTGAAAAAAAAAAGAGTTATTTTTCAGCATTTAAATAAAAGGGGGATACAAAAGAATTTCCCCAATGCAAAATAAAAGCAATGCACATGGAATAAAAAAAATAAAAAGTAAAACATGAGTATGTAACAATAAGTGGGATAATATGGGAAAATAGGTAAAAAGATTTTATTTTACTAAATATGTATGTTAGGTGAGATCTTAGTCTAATTAAGGATTCACTTATTAGCTCACTTGACCCTATACATAAATCCTTACCTTTACCTTGACCCCATTACAACCTCAATTAAAGACCTCATGACTTTTTGGTATGACTATATTCTATAATTGTTGATTGGTTAGATGAAGAACAAAGCTATAGAAATTAAGAATAAAAAGAAAAATAGAGTGAATAAACCCAATAAACACTGAGTGACTAGAGAGTAAACACAAAATCCAGTGAGGGTTCAATAACTCATCAACATATATCTATGCTTAAATTTACTAATTGTTTTGCAAGTTTGTACAAAGTTTTCTTTCCTATCTCATTTGCTAAAATGCTTTATTATTTAAGGGTTGGCTATATATATATACATGACTCCTTGAGAATGTGAATTAACTTGACTACATGTAAGTTTTATATATGAGTGAATAAGTTAGAATTGCAAGATGCATCATTCATTTAGGTAGCTGCATTTAAATTAGGTTGCATTGCATGACATTCCATCACTTTAACCTTAATTATTTACCTTGGATTTAGCATGAGGACATGCTAGTGTTTAAGTGTGGAGAGGTTGATAAACCCATATTTCATGAGTTCTTTTGTGCTTAATTTGAGTGATTTATACAATCCTTCACCTGTCTATTCACATTAATTGCATGGTTTTTGATGAGCGGATAATTTGTACGCTTTTTGGCATTGTTTTTAGTATGTTTTTAGTAGGATCTAGTTACTTTTAGGGATGTTTTCATTAGTTTTTATGTTAAATTCACATTTCTGGAATTTACTATGAGTTTGTGTGTTTTTCTGTGATTTCAGGTATTTTCTGGCTAAAATTGAGGGACTTAAGCAAAAATCAGATTCAGAGGTTGAAGAAGGACTGCTGATGCTGTTGGATTCTGACCTCCCTGCCCTCAAAGTGGATTTTCTGGAGCTACAGAACTTAAAATGGCGTGCTTCTAATTGCGTTGGAAAGTAGACATCCAGGGCTTTCCAGCAATGTATAATAGTCCATACTTTGGCCGAGTTTAGACGATGTAAAAGGGCGTTGAACGCCAATTCTATGCTGCTATCTGGAGTTAAACGCTAGAAACAAGTCACAAACCAGAGTTGAACGCCAGAAATACGTTACAACCTGGCGTTCAACTCCAGAAAGAGCCTATGCATGTGGAACATTCAAACTCAGCCCAAGCACACACCAAGTGGGCCCCGGAAGTGGATTTATGCATCAATTACTTACTTCTGTAAACCCTAGTAGCTAGTTTATTATAAATAGGACTTTTTACTATTGTATTAGACATCCTGGATTGTATTCTGATCCTGTGATCACGTTTTAGGGGGCTGGCCATTCGGCCATGCCTGGACCTTCATCACTTATGTATTTTCAATGGTAGAGTTTCTACACTCCATAGATTAAGGTGTGGAGCTCTGCTGTTCCTCAAAGATTAATGCAAAGTACTACTGTTTTCTATTCAATTCATCTTATTTTTCTTCTAAGATATTCATTCGTACTTCAACCTGAATGTGATGAACGTGACAATCATCATCATTCCCTATGAATGCATGCCTGACAACCACCTCCGTTCTACCTTAGATTGAATGAGTGTCTCTTAGATCTCCTAATCGGAATCTTCGTGGTGTAAGATAGAATGATGGCGGCATTCAAGAGAATCCGGAAAGACTAAACCTTGTCTGTGGTATTCCGAGTAGGATTCAATGATTGAATGACTGTGACGAGCTTCAAACTCGCGAGTGCTGGGTGTAGTGACAGACGCAAAAGGAGGGTGAATCCTATTCCAGCATGATCGGAAACCTCAGATGATTAGCTGTGCCGTGACAGGGCATCTTGGACCATTTTCACAAGAGGAGGGGATGTAGCCACTGACAACGGTGATGCCCTTGCATAAAGCCAGCCATAGAAAGGAGTAAGACTGATTGGATGAAGACAGCAGGAAAGCAGAGGTTCAGAGGAACGATTGCATCTCCATACGCTTATCTGAAATTCTCACCAATGATTTACATAAGTATTTCTATCCTTCTTCTATTACTACATTTCGAAAACTACATAACTATTTTATATCTGCCTGACTGAGATTTACAAGGTGACCATAGCTTGCTTCATACCAACAATCTCCGTGGGATTCGACCCTTACTCACGTAAGGTATTACTTGGACGACCCAGTGCACTTGCTGGTTAGTTATGCGAAGTTGTGAAGATATGTTTAGACCATGGTTCTGTGCATCCGTTTTTGGTGCCATCGCCAGGGAATCAATTTCGAACAATAATTCACAACCTGAGTAACAATTTCGCATACTATGTTTTTGGCGCCGTTGCCGGGGATTGTTCGAGTTTGGACAACTGATGGTTGATCTTGTTGCTCAGATTAGGTAATTTTCTTTTTGTTTTGTTTTCAAAAATTTTTTCAAAAATCTTTCAAAACTTTCTCCTTTGTTTTCGAAAAAAATTTTAAAATAAAAATGTTTTCAAAAAAATTTTATAATTTTATTCAAAATTCTTAAGAATGAATTCTAGTGTTTCATGAAGCATGTAAAGCCATGTCTAAATTCATTTGGACTGAGGCTTCCAATTTGTTATCAAGAGCAAGCTAGTTGGTGCTAATCCACCCACTGCTGTTCATGATCTACCTGTTACATGCGAAAGCTTGGCTGGCTATTAAGCCATGCCTGACCCTTTGATTGGAGCTTTAGACTAAAGAGCATAAGATTCCTGGAATTCATATTAAAAATTTTGGAATCCTTATTTTTCTTTTTCAAAATGATTTTTGAAAAAAAATTAAAAGAAAATACAAAAAAAATCATAAAATCATAAAAAATTCAAAAATATTTTTTGTGTTTCTTGTTTGAGTCTTGAGTCATGTTATAAGTTTGGTGTCAATTGCATATTCATCTTGCATTTTTCGAAAAATCCATGCATTCATAGTGTTCTTCGTGATCTTCAAGTTGTTCTTGGTAAGTCTTCTTGTTTGATCTTGATGTTTTCTTGTTTTGTGTCTTTTCTTGTTTTTCATATGCATTCTTGGATTCTTAGTGCCTAAGCATTAAAGATTTCTAAGTTTGGTGTCTTGCATGTTTTCTTTGCATTAAAAATTTTTCAAAAATGTGTTCTTGATGTTCATCATGATCTTCATAGTGTTCTTGGTGTTCATCTTGACATTCATAGCATTCTTGCATGCATTCATTGTTTTGATCCATAACTTTCATGCATTGAATCATTTTCATGTTTTTCTCTCTCATCATTAAAAATTCAAAAATAAAAAAAATATCTTTCCCTTTTTCTCTCTTAAAATTTCGAAAATTAGATTTGACCTTTTCAAAAATTTTTAAAAATCTAGTTGTTTTTATGAGTAAAATCAAATTTTCAATTAAAAAATCTTATCTTTTTCAAAATCTTTTTCAAAAATCAAATCTTTTTCATTTTTCTTAGTTATTTTCGAAAAATTATAAAAATATTTTTCAAAAATCTTTTTCTTAATTTTATATCAAATTTTCGAAAATAACAATAGCAACTAATGTTTTGATTCAAAAATTTTAAGTTTGTTTCTTGCTTGTTAAGAAAGATTCAAACTTTGAGTTCTAGAATCATATCTTGTGATTTCTTGTGAATCAAGTCATTAATTGTGATTTTAAAAATCAAATCTTTTTCAAAACTAATTTCAATCATATCTTTTCAAAAAAATATCTTCTTATCTTATCTTTTTTCAAAAATTTGATTTTAAAATATCTTTTCTAACTTCTTATCTTCTTATCTTTTCAAAATTGATTTTCAAATTTGTTTCAACTAACTAACTAACTTTTTGTTTGTTTCTTATCTTTTTCAAAACTACCTAACTAACTCTCTCTCTCTAAATTTCGAAAATATCTTCCCTCTTTTTCAAAAATTCTTTTTAATTAACTAATTAATTTAATTTTTTATTTTAATTTTCGAAAATTACTAACCTTTTTCAAAAACTATTTTCGAAAATCACTAACTCTTTTTCAAAAATAATTTTCGAAAATCCTTCTCTCTCATCTCCTTTTGTTTATTCATCTACTAACATCTCTTCCTCACATCACCCACCAAAAATCTGAACTCCCTTTCTCTCTCTGAGTTCAGATTTTCTTCTTCTTTTATTCAACTAACAATAAGGAACCTCTTTACTGTGACATAGAGAATTCCTCTTCTTTTCTTGTTCTCTTCTCTTTCTTATGAGCAGGAACAAGGAAAAAGGCATTCTTGTTGAAGCTGATCCAGAACCTGAAAGGACTCTGAGAGGAAACTTAGAGAAGCTAAATTACAACAACCCAGAGACAACCTTATTGAAAATTTTGAACAAGTAAAGGAGATGGCAGCCAAACCCAACAACAATAACGCAAGGAGAATGCTTGGTGACTTTACTGCACCAAATTCCAATTTACATGGAAGAAGCATCTCCATTCCTGCTATTGGAGCAAACAATTTTGAGCTTAAACCTCAATTAGTTTCTCTGATGCAGCAGAACTGCAAGTTTCATGGACTTCCATCTGAAGATCCTTTTCAGTTTTTAACTGAATTCTTGCAGATATGTGATACTGTTAAGACTAATGGAGTAGATCCTGAAGTCTACAGGCTCATGCTTTTCCCTTTTGCTGTAAGAGACAGAGCTAGAGTGTGGTTGGACTCTCAACCCAGAGATAGCCTGAACTCTTGGGATAAGCTGGTCACGGCTTTCTTAGCCAAGTTCTTTCCTCCTCAAAAGCGGAGCAAGCTTAGAGTGGATGTTCAAACCTTCAAACAAAAAGATGGTGAATCCCTCTATGAAGCTTGGGAAAGATACAAACAGTTGACCAAAAAGTGTCCTTCTGACATGCTTTCAGAATGGACCATCCTGGATATATTCTATGATGGTTTATCTGAGCTATCAAAGATGTCATTGGACACTTCTGCAGGTGGATCCATTCACCTAAAGAAAACACCTGCAGAAGCTCAAGAACTCATTGACATGGTTGCTAATAACCAGTTCATGTACACTTCTGAGAGGAACCCTGTGAGTAATGGGACGCCTCAGAAGAAGGGAGTTCTTGAAGTTGATACTTTGAATGCCATATTGGCTCAGAACAAAATATTGACTCAGCAAGTCAATATGATTTCTCAGAGTCTGAATGGAATGCAAGCTGCATCCAACAGTACTCAAGAGGCTTCTTATGAAGAAGAAGCTTATGATCCTGAGAACCCTGCAATAGCAGAGGTAAATTACATGGGTGAACCATATGGAAACACCTATAATCCATCATGGAGAAATCATCCAAATCTCTCATGGAAGGATCAAAGGCCTCAACAAGGCTTTAATAATGGTGGAAGAAACAGGTTTAACAATAATAAACCTTTTTCATCATCCACTCAGCAATAGACAGAGAACTCTGAACAAAATACCTCTAATTTACAAACTTAGTCTCTGATCTATCCAAGGCCACTGTAAGTTTCATGAATGAAACAAGGTCTTCCATTAGAAATTTGGAAGCACAAGTGGGCCAGCAGAGTAAAAGGATCACTGAAATCCCTCCTAGTACTCTCCCAAGCAATACAGAAGAGAATCCAAAAGGAGAGTGCAAGGCCATTGACATAAGCACCATGGCCGAACCTGTAAGGGAAGGAGAGGACGTGAATTCCAAGGAGGAAGACCTCCTGGGACGTCCAGTGATCAATAAGGAGCTTCTCTCTGAGGAACCAAAGGACTCTGAGGCTCATCTAGAGACCATAGAGATTCCATTGAACCTTCTTATGCCATTCATGAGCTCTGATGAGTATTCCTCTTCTGAAGAGAATGAGGATGTTACTGAAGAGCAAGCTGCCAAGTTCCTTGGTGCAATCATGAAGCTAAATGCCAAATTATTTGGTATTGAAACTTGGGAAGATGAACCTCCCTTGTTCACCAATGAACTAAGTGATCTGGATCAACTGACATTGCCTCAGAAGAGACAGGATCCTGGAAAGTTTATAATACCTTGTACCATAGGCACCATGATCTTTAAGGCTCTGTGTGACCTTGGTTCAGGAATAAACCTCATGCCCCTCTCTGTAATAGAGAAACTGGAAATCTATGGGGTGTAAGCTGCTAAAATCTCATTAGAGATGGCAGAAAATTCAAGAAAACAGGCTTATGGACAAGTAGAGGACGTGTTAGTAAAGGTTGAAGGCCTTTACATCCCTACTGATTTTATAGTCCTGGATACTGGAAAGGAAGAGGATGAATCCATCATCCTAGGAAGACCTTTCCTAGCCACAGCAAGAGCTGTGATTGATGTGGACAGAGGAGAATTGATCCTTCAATTAAATGAGGACAACCTTGTGTTTACAACTTAAGGATCTCTCTCTGCATCCATAGAGAGGAAGCATAAAAAACTTCTCTCATAGCAGAGTCAACCAAAGCCCCCACAGTCAAACTCTAAGTTTGGTGTTGGGAGGTCTCAACAAAGCTCTGCACATCTGTGAGGCTCCATGAGAGCCCACCGTCAAGCTATTAACATTAAAGAAGCGCTTGTTGGGAGGCAACCCAATGTTTAATTATCTAATTTTATTTTTTGTTTTTCATGTTTTATTAGGTTCACGATCATGTGGAGTCACAAAATAAATATAAAAATTGAAAACGGAATCAAAAACAGCAGAAGAAAAATCACACCCTGGAGGAAGACCTTACTGGCGTTTAAACGCCAGTAAGAAGCATGTTTTGGGCATTCAACGCCAGAACAGAGCATGGTTCTGGCGCTGAACGCCAGAAATGGGCAGCATCTGGGCATTTGAATGCCAGAAATACACCCTGGAGAAGAGCTGGCGCTGAACGCCCAGAACAAGCACCAACCTGGCGCTGAACGCCCAGAGTTGTGTGCAAGGGCATTTTACATGCCTAATTTGGTGCAAGGTTGTAAATCCTTGAACACCTCAGGATCTGTGGACCCCACAGGATCCCCACCTACCTCCACTCACTTCTTCTCACCCCTCTTTCACACAATCCCATAAACACTCTTCCCCAAAACCCTTCACCAATCACCTCAATCTCTCTTCCCCATCACCTCTTCACCACTCACATCCATCCACTCTTCCCCATAAACCTACCTCATAAACTCCACCTACCTTCAAAATTCAAAATCAATTTCCCACCCAAACCCACCCTAAATGGCCGAACCTTCACCCCCTCCCATCCCTATATATAACCCTCCATTCTTCCTCATTTTCACACAACACAACCCTCTCTTCTCTTCTTGGCCGAAACACAACCCCTTCTCCCTCTCCTCCATTTCTTCTTCTTCTTCATCTATTCTTTCTTCTCTTGCTCGAGGGCGAGCAAAATTCTAAGTTTGGTGTGGTAAAAGCATAAGCTTTTTGTTTTTCCATTACCATTGATGGCATCTAAGACCGGAGAATCCTCTAGAAAAGGGAAAGGGAAGACAAAAGCTTCCACCTCCGAGTCATGGGAGATGGAAAGGTTCATCTCCAAAGCCCATCAAGACCACTTCTATGATGTTATGGCCAAGAAGAAGGTGATCCCCGAGGTCCCTTTCAAACTTAAAAGAAATGAGTATCCAGAGATCCGACATAAAATTCAAAGAAGAGGTTGGGAAGTTCTAACAAACCCCATCCAACAAGTCGGCATCCTAATGGTTCAAGAGTTCTATGCTAATGCATGGATCACTAGGAACCATAATCAAAGTAAGAACCCGAACCCAAAGAATTATCTCACCATGGTTCGGGGGAAATACTTAGATTTTAGTCCGGAAAATGTGAGGTTGGCGTTCAACTTGCCAAACATGGAAGAGAACGCATGCCCCTACACAAGGAGAGTCAACTTTGATCAAAGGTTGGACCAAGTCCTCATGGACATATGTGTAGAAGGAGCTCAATGGAAGATTGAGTCAAAAGGAAAACCGGTTCAACTAAGAAGACTGGACCTTAAGCCTGTAGCTAGAGGATGGTTGGAGTTCATTCAATGCTCAATCATTTCCACTAGCAACCGGTCTGAAGTTACTATAGACCGGGACATCATGATCCATAGCATCATGATTGGAGAAGAGGTGGAAGTTCATGAGATTATACCTCAAGAACTCTACAAGGTGGCTGACAAGTCCTCCACTATGGCAAGGTTAGCCTTTCCTCACCTCATTTGCCACCTATGCAATTTGGCTGGGATTGACATAGAGGGAGATATCCTCATTAAAGAGGACAAGCCCATCACTAAGAAAAAGATGGAGCAAGCAAGAGAGCCCATTCATGGAGCTCAAGAGGCGCATGAAGCTCATCACCATGAGATCCCGGAGATGCCTCAAATGCATTTTCCTCCACAAAACTATTGGGAGCAAATCAACACCTCCATAGGAGAACTAAGCTCCAACATGGGACAATTAAGGGTGAAACATCAAGAGCACTCCATCATCCTTCATGAAATTAGAGAAGATCAAAAAGCAATGAGGGAGGAGCAACAAAGACAAGGAAGAGACATAGAAGAGCTCAAGGACATCATTGGTTCCTCAAGAAGGAAACGCCACCATCACTAAGGTGGATTCATTCCTTGTTCCTATTTCTTCTGTTTTTCGTTTTCTATGTTATGTGCTTATCTATGTTTGTGTATTATTGCGTGATCATTAGTAGTTAGTAACTATGTCTTAAAGTTATGAATGTCCTATGAATCCATCACCTCTCTTAAATAAAAAATTGTTTTAATTCAAAAGAACAAGAAGTACATGAGTTTCGAATTTATCCTTGAACTTAGTTTAATTATATTGATGTGGTGACAATGCTTCTTGTTTTCTGAATGTATGCTTGAACAGTGCATATGTCTTTTGAAGTTGTTGTTTAAGAATGTTAAATATGTTGGCTCTTGAAAGAATGATGACTAGAAAACATGTTATTTGATAATCTGAAAAATCATAAAAATGATTCTTGAAGCAAGAAAAAGTAGCAAAGAACAAAGCTTGCAGAAAAAAAAATTAGAAAAAGCAAGCAGAAAAAGCCAAAAGCTCTTAAAACCAAGAGGCAAGAGCAAAAAGCCAATAACCCTTAAAACCAAAAGGCAAGGGCAAATAAAAAGGATCCCAAGGCTTTGAGCATCAGTGGATAGGAGGGCCTAAAGGAATAAAATCCTGGTCTAAGCGGCTAAACCAAGCTGTCCCTAACCATGTGCTTGTGGCGTGTAGGTGTCAAGTGAAAACTTAAGACTGAGCGGTTTAAGTCAAGGTCCAAAGCAAAAAAAAAAAAAAAGAGTGTACTTAAGAACCCTGGACACCTCTAATTGGGGACTTTAGCAAAGCTGAGTCACAATCTGAAAAGGTTCACCCAATTATGTGTCTGTGGCATTTATGTATCCGGTGGTAATACTGGAAAACAAAGTGCTTAGGGCCACGGCCAAGACTCATAAAATAGCTGTGCTCAAGAATCATCATACTGAACTAGGAGAATCAATAACACTATCTGAACTCTGAGTTCCTATAGATGCCAATCATTCTGAACCTCAATGGATAAAGTGAGATGCCAAAACTATTCAAGAGGCAAAAAGCTACAAGTCCCGCTCATCTGATTGGAGCTATGTTTCATTGATAGTTTGGAATTTATAGTATATTCTCTTCTTTTTATCCTATTTGATTTTTAGTTGCTTGGGGACAAGCAACAATTTAAGTTTGGTGTTGTGATGAGCGGATAATTTGTACGCTTTTTGGCATTGTTTTTAGTATGTTTTTAGTAGGATCTAGTAACTTTTAGGGATGTTTTCATTAGTTTTTATGTTAAATTCATATTTCTGGACTTTACTATGAGTTTGTGTGTTTTTCTATGATTTCAGGTATTTTCTGGCTGAAATTGAGGGACTTGAGCAAAAATCAGATTCAGAGGTTGAAGAAGGACTGCTGATGCTGTTGGATTCTGACCTCCCTGCACTCAAAGTGGATTTTCTGGAGCTACAGAACTCAAAATGGCGCGCTTCCAATTGCGTTGGAAAGTAGACATCGAGGGCTTTCCAGCATTGTATAATAGTCCATACTTTGGCCGAGTTTAGACGATGTAAAAGGGCGTTTAACGCCAATTCTACGCTGTTGTCTGGAGTTAAACGCCAGAAACATGTCACAAACCAGAGTTGAACGCCAGAAATACATTACAACCTGGCGTTCAACTCCAGAAAGAGCCTCTGCACGTGAAACATTCAAGCTCAGCACTAGCACAATCCAAGTGGGCCCCGGAAGTGGATTTATGCATCAATTACTTACTTCTGTAAACCCTAGTAGCTAGTTTATTATAAATATGACTTTTTACTATTGTATTAGACATCCTGGATTGTATTCTGATCCTGTGATCACGTTTTAGGGGGCTGGCCATTCGGCCATGCCTGGACCTTCATCACTTATGTATTTTCAACAGTAGAGTTTCTACACTCCATAGATTAAGGTGTGGAGTTCTGCTGTTCCTCAAAGATTAATGCAAAGTACTACTGTTTTCTATTCAATTCATCTTATTTCGCTTCTAAGATATTCATTCGTACTTCAACCTGAATGTGATGAACGTGAAAATCATCATCATTCCCTATGAACGCGTGCCTGACAACCACCTCCGTTCTACCTTAGATTGAATGAGTGTCTCTTAGATCTCCTAATCGGAATCTTCGTGGTGTAAGCTAGAATGATGGCGGCATTCAAGAGAATCCGGAAAGTCTAAACCTTGTCTGTGGTATTCCGAGTAGGATTCAATGATTGAATGACCGTGACGAGCTTCAAACTCGCGAGTGCTGGGCGTAGTGACAGACGCAAAAGGAGGGTGAATCCTATTCCAGCATGATCGGGAACCTCAGATGATTAGCCGTGCCGTGACAGGGCATCTTGGACCATTTTCACAAGAGGAGGGGATGTAGCCACTGACAACGGTGATGCCCTTGCATAAAGCCAGCCATAGAAAGGAGTAAGACTGATTGGATGAAGACAACAGGAAAGCAGAGGTTCAGAGGAACGATTGCATCTCCATACGCTTATCTGAAATTCTCACCAACGATTTACATAAGTATTTCTATCCTTCTTCTATTATTACATTTCGAAAACTACATAACTATTTTATATCCGCCTGACTGAGATTTACAAAGTGATCATAGCTTGCTTCATACCAACAATCTCCGTGGGATTCGACCCTTACTCACGTAAGGTATTACTTGGACGACCCAGTGTACTTGCTGGTTAGTTATGCGAAGTTGTGAATATATGTTTAGACCATGGTTCTGTGCATCCGTTTTTGGTGCCATTGCCAAGGAATCAATTTCGAACAATAATTCACAACCTTAGTAACAATTTCGCATACCAAGTTTTACTTTCCCTTCCTTATTATGTCATATTGTGAAAAATATGTTTCCTAAGCTTTAAAAATTAATTATTTTAATTACCTTTATTTCCATTCGATGCCGTGATTAGTGTGTTGAGTAGTTTCAGATTTTCTAAGGCAGAATGACTTAAAGGATGGAAAAGGAAACATACAAAATAGGAAGGAGAAGGCAAAACGGAGCTTTAAGGAAACTGGTATCCACGCGATCACATGGATGACGCGATCGCGTGCCAAGCACGAATCAGCAGCGACGCGGCCGCATGTCTGACGCGACCGCGCACCTTAAGCAGAACGCACATGACGCGGTCGCATGACTGACGCGACCACGTGGCAAGGAAAAGCTCCAAATGACGCGATCGCGTGACCCACGCGGACGCGTGACAGAGGCCACGTACCAGAAATTGCAGAATATGCCCCCAGCGAATTCTGAAGCCCTTTTTGGCCCAGATCCAAGTACAGACAGCATAGACCAGAGGTTATAAAGTGTGGGAATGCATCCATTCAAGGAGAGCTCGCATATTTTAATTTTCAATGATTTAGATTTAGTTGAGAGGGAGATCTTCTCTCTCTCTCTCTCTCTCTCTTTTAGGATTTAGGATTTCTTCTTGTTTTAAGAGTGACTCTCAATCCAGGTTTTATGTTCCTTTGTTTTAGCTTCCTTTTACTTTTATTAATTCCAGCACTTGAATTGATCAGTGAATTTATGAATTTCTTCCATGTTACAGACTGTTATTTGAATTAATGATAATTGAGGTATTTTCAGTTTATGATTGTTCTCTTTGAATTAAGTTACCATTGCTTCCCATCTAAGGATATTTTTATTATTCTATCAATTTTACTTTTTCCCCTTTTGGTTCTGGTAAAGGATTCAGTAACTCAACGTTTATTAAACTCAACATAACTGATAATCGTTATCTTGCTAATTGAGCTGAACTTAAGTAATCCCAACCTTTTCTTAGGAAATAAATAGGATTCAAAGATCAATTTAATTAGTCCCTTGACTCTCCTTTGCCCTAGTAAAGGTTGACCAAGTGGAGTTTAGATTCAACTTTCATTATAGTTGAGAGAGATAACTACGTTGGACCTCCAACTTCTCTTACCTTGCTAAAAGTCTGCTTTACAGTATTTATTTATTTTAATTGCCATTTACTTTACTTGTCATTTAAATTACTTGCTTCTCATCTTCTAAACCCCGATTACAACCTTTATAGCCAATAATAAGAACATACTTCCTCGCAGTTCCTTGAGAAGACGACCCGAGGTTTGAATACTCAGTTAACAATTTTTAAAGGGGTTTGTTACTTGTGACACCCAAAACATTTGTACGAAGGGATTTTTGTTGGTTTAGAGACTATATCTACAACGCGACTGTTTCTATGAATCTCTTTACTGGTAAAAATCCTAACGTCAGGGCCCAAACCAGGCCCAAGGCTCAATATATATATGCTCATTAAATGAGCTTTCAGCTCATTTTCACCACCAAAGAGAGAGAGAAACGCGGATTGAGGGAGAAGGAAGAAGAAAAGGGGTGTCGCTATACATTGTTACCTTCTAGGAGCCATAACTTGAGCTACGATGCTCCGATTGACAAGCCGTTTGCGGCCACGCGAAGCTCTTGTCGAGCCCGTCATTTCTAACTAAGTTTTGTTAGTAAAAAGATCTTCCTCTAGCTCCAATTTTCTGCCCTAGCTCAAAACTCAAAAATAGCTTTAAAATTTTTAGTTTCTTTGTGATTTTGTTTGTTTAGGGGTGATCTAGCACTAGAATATTGTTGGATCTTGCCCCTAATATCGTTGGGTAAGGTAAGTCTCTTCAAACTCTTGTGGTTTGATATTTTGAGTTAGCCCTAGTAATGTTTTTTGTATGTTATATGATGTTAGATTGAGATTTGGTGTTTGTTGGGGTGAGCTTGATGGTTTTAGAGCTTTGAGATTGAGCTTGGTGTTTTGAGTTGCGTGGGAATCGGCCAAGGTATGGTTGATGACATGTCATCATGTCATGTTTTTCTATGCTTTTTTATACAAGAAATTGATGATTAGTGCTTAAATATTGAATGCTTTTGTGCTTAAATGACATATTTCTTTGATCTTTTGATTTTATAAACTTTGTAGGAAATAATAGAAGAAGAATCAATAAAAGCACTAAAAGAAGAGCCATACTCTCAAGGTGGCAAAAGAGTTGGAAACAGACTCAAGGAGGAGCAAAGAGGATTTGCAACCCTGACCTCTTCACACTCCAACAAGAATAACTCGAGATACAAAACTCCAAATTAGGTGATTCAAGTGACATTGGAAAGTAGGAATCTAGAGTTTTCCAAGCATATATGGAACTGCAGGGTGGACACTAAATCTGAGGGGGAAAACTTACCCCAAAAGTGCAAAGATGAACATAGTATCAACCTGCAGTAAGGCCAGCTGACCTCTCCACCTTCTAAGGGGGATAACTTGAGCTGTAGAGCTTTAAATGATGCGCTCTCAAATACATTGGAAAGTAGACATCCAGAGCTTTCCAACGATATGTAATAGTATGGGGTGGACATTAAGTTTGGGCTTCAGAAGCTGGCGCTAACTTTGGCCTCCAAACAGCGCTCACTAAGTGAACGCCACGCTCACTAATTGAGCGTTTTCGGCCTTCAAAACAACATGACCATGCCTTCTTCAAAGGACCATAACTTGAGCTACAGATGTCTAATTGATGCACTTTTAGTTGTGTTGGAAAGCTGACATTTAGAGCTTTCCAAAGATATATAACAATATATATTTGGTATGAAATTAATGCACAAGTGATAGCCATCTTTAAAGCCCAAAAAATCACACTCAGCAACGCTTTTGGGCTAGCGTTCACTTTGGAAGTGAACGTGGCATTCACTTTCTTAACATTTTCAGGAATTTGAAGCCTTGGGAAGGAAGCATCAAAGAGAAACGCTCAATAAGTAAACTCAGCGTTCACTAAGGAGAGCACTAGTGAGAACCAAAAGAGATAGCGATCAATAAGTGAACTTAGCGTTCACTAAAGCAACGCTAAAGGGAACAATTAGCGCACCAAATGCACACTAAAGGAGTGAACGTGGAGTTCACAAAGTAAACTGAACACTCGACTGGGAGCACCAATTGCATCCTAATCCACTTGAACCAAGCCAAACAATCCGGATCCACACTACAAGAAAAAAGGCCTATGGCCACGCTTTTTTCTTGCCACGCTTTAAAAGCGTGGCCAAAAGTGGTCAATGGCCACGCTTTTACGAGGGTGGCGATAGATTAGAGATTTGGCCACTTTTTTTTTTGCTACGCTTGAAAAGCGTGGCGAAAGGGGTCTATGGCCACGCTTTTATGAGGGTGACAATTGATTCGAGATTTGGCCACACTTTTTTTCGCCACGCTTAAAAAGCGTAGCCATAGAGAGAAACAGGCACACTTTTAAAGCGTAGCGATAGAGTTTTGTTATGGTGACATTTTAAAAGCGTGGCCGTTTCTTACAACTCTTTTGGCACACTTTAAAAGCGTAGCCAAAAAGGTTAAAATTTTTTTTTTCAAAAAAGTTATAATTAATTAATTACGTTACACACTCTGTATGAAACTCTACCTTTCTCCTATCCTAACACTCTTCCAACCCTTTGTATTCACCCTGAAAAGAAAAGCCCTAAAAACCCTTTTCGAAAGAACCAGGTACTCCCTGACCCCAGCAATCCGGAGAACATCGCCGGTGCTCCCTGTTCCGGCATTCTAACCATACCCCTTTTTAATTCACAAACCCTAACCTAACACCCACCACACTCCCCTCCTTTCCCCTCACAACAGCACCGCAGCCCCACTCCCCCTTTTCCCCTCTCCAGCGCACACAACACAATACACACACGCACCACCGCACCCACGCGGAATAGGAGACCTCGAGGAAGGAGACGCCGCCTTGCTGCCAGCTCCGTCGAAGACCAGCCCGCCGCCGCTGTCGAGTCAAACCCGAGAAAGAGAGTGTGTGCGACGATGAGAGAGGAGGAGCCGTCACCAAACGCGTCGCCGCCGCTGGAGGAGCTTCGCTCTTCGCCGTCGCCGAGGAGGGGAAAGAGGAGCTGCTCCCGTCGCGCCAGTCACCGTCGTGCTTCCTGGTTGCCGATGAAGGAGCCGCGAGAACCGTTGCCGTCGCGGAGGAGGGGGACGCGCGAGAGGGAGCCGTCAGTGTGGTCGCCGTCGCAGCTGTTGAGTAAATCTTCGTGCTTTTTCAGTAAATCTTCGATCATCATTTAACTGAAACCATCTTACGAAATTTTACTAACAGCAAGTTCAAAATGGGTCTACTAATTTTCATTGAATGTTATGTGCTGTCTGAATTTATGTTTTATTGTTGAATTTTTTATAGTTCTCAGGAAATCCAAGGAAATCAAGTTCTGGGTTGATTCTTTTCTGGTTCAGTAAGATGAGTTCTCAGGAAAAGTCTCTGACTTTGGGTGGAAATGAACAACAACATGTTGATGCTGATGCTGATGCAGCAGCTTCTTGCAGAAGAACAGTTTCTCTGCCAGCTCAAAAGTTTCTACTATTGCAGAAGAACAGGTTCTGCTTCTGATTCTCTGCCTTTCATGATTGTTGGCTTCTTTGTTGATTTTTTTCCCCTCCTTTTCTTTTCTGATTTCTCTTGTTTTTCTATGATTATCCATGTCATATGTTTGTGCTTTTCTTTCACCTTCTATTTGTTTTTATGTTATGTTTAGTTTAGTTGATGATTCCTCAGACTCAGATTTTTTTTTCAATGTCATGTGTAGTGTTTTTGTTTGATATATCATAGACATGATCCTAATACTAGAACTAATTAGTTATGGTTGCAAAGTCGTCGTGCTGCCGTCTCCCTCTCCTTCACTCATCGCACCTCTGTTTCCATCTCTCAACCCTCCTCCTCGCCACCGGTCAGTGCCAACTCCCTCCCTTCTAATTATGGTAGTCAATCTGCTGCATGCTAATTTTGAAAATTGGATAACAATTTTGTCAATGATGAGATGCTCTTATATCCTAGTCATGTTTAATATTGGATGGAAATGTGTAGAAAACAATAATTCTGAACAATTTGAAATTCTTCTGGACTGCTTCCCTTTCCATTTTTGACTTTAAGCATATAGGCAGCTAAAATGGCACTGATAGATAGTTTTCCAATCAAACTTCCCTTGACATTCATATGATTGAAGTTCTATTTATATAACTTGGAAAAGGTTAGCAGCTTTTTCAAACAAAATCCATGTTTGAATTTAGTAAAACAGCAAGTATTTATATTTGGTTACTGAGTTCAAAGGTGCCAAAATGAAATTTGTTGATGCTAAACTGTAAATGGTAGTATTATATCCTGTATTTAGCATAAAGCAAATTTGCATTGATGTTTAATCACCTTATTCATGATTTTCTTATATTTTTTAGTTGCATATTTTTTTAGTGGCTACTACAATTTTCTAATGGTATATTTATATGAGATAAAATGTATTCATTGTCCTGAAAGCATTTTTCAGATTTAATAGACCACCGAGTTTAAGATAAGGAAAAAAAGTATCCTACTTTTTTGGAGTCTAATAGCCATATTTGAATCTTGAGAAATTTTGGTTGAGTTCTACCAAGTTTCATATTGATTCATGGCATTACTCTTTGCTAAATGCTTCCAAAATCTGTTAAAGTGAATTTTGTTCGAATGATAATTTGTTAAAGCTATTCTTGTGTAATTGCTAATTTATACTTAATCAAATTTTGCAATTGAATTATTTTAAAAATTACAGTTTTTAATATATGAATGCTTTAAAAGTGCAAGAGTTGGTTGTGGCTGTGTTGTGTTGAATGTGTTAGTTGAATTGATTTATTTTGTTTGCTTAATAGAACATGACAGTAATAGCTTTTAAGCTTAATAGAACATGACAGATTAAGCTTTTAAGCTTGATAGAATATGACATATTGAGCTTAATATCATTTTTGTTGAATGTGTTATGATTGAAAGTACTTTCCTTATGCTTCAATTTTAAGCTTCAAATGTCTCTGCACCTGAAAAATTATGATCCAAATTGATTCAACATATTATGCACCAATTTCAGTTTGCATGCTTCTGTTGAACATAACACTTGATCAATGAAACTTTTAATACCAATTAGAAAAAACATTCAACTACTTTGATCAATTTTCTAACTATTATAATTATTACTCAGTCATCTCATTCTGTGTCCCAATACTTTCTTCCCTGCTGCTACAAGGACCTTTGCTGTTCTTCATTTATCTGCAATCTACACCAAAGAGAAAAAAAAATTATCAATGTTATTAACCTAGTATTATGTTCTTCATTTATCTGCAATCTACAAAAGATAATTGTTATTATGTTCTTCTAATTTGATTGCCTTGTATGGTGGAACTCTAGCATGAAATTCTCAATGTCAAAGTGAAAGTTTCAGTGGATGGGGATGTTTTCCATTGATTGATTCTATTAACCTGCTTATGAGTGTCTTCTTGTTAATTAGCTTTAGAGATAATTTTCAACTTCGTTGCAAGTTTTTCTATCTGTTATGCATCTCACTGAAACCAATTTTTCTTTAATAGTTGGAGATCTACATGGAGATCTTAAGCAGGCTAGATATGCACTTCAAATGGCTGGTGTATTGAGCTCTAATGGTCAAGACTTATGGACTGATGGAGAAACGGTACGTGTCCTATTTTTAGAAACTGATAGCTTTTAGTTTTAATTATAATTTATTCGCTAGTCTCTTTTGTCAATGTGCATAGAATCAGAATATGAAGTTCTAAAGTAGTTGTAAGGTTTTGGTTTGAGATTTATCACTTTAACATTGTGGACGTTCATTTTTGTTTCTTGTTCTAGGTGTTGATTCAAGTTGGAGATATACTAGATCGAGATGAAGAAGAAATTGCTATCTTGTCCTTGTTGCGATCATTGGATAAACAGGCAAAGGCAAAAGGTGGAGCTGTGTTTCAGGTTTGCCATTTTTAACTTTGACCATGTGAACAACTTTGGCCACTGTAAAACTCATGAACCACTCAAGTTATTGTCTCAAATAACTGAATGTCAAGGACATGACAATTTCTTACTCATAACAGTATAGCTTCACCTATTAAATGTTAAACCTTCGTCTCCATTTAAGTCCCTTTACCAGAAATATATTGTATGCGTGGATATGAAAAGAATATATTTGATAGGCAAAAAGATGGTTTGATGGATTTCTTCTCTACGGATTCATATTTTATAGAAATACTAGAAATGTAGATTGATCTCCTCGTGTTTAAAAGTTAATTTTAGGAAATGGTTTATATATTGTTGTATGAATGTAGGTCCTTCTTAGAGGCCCAAAGAACTTCAGGGAAGCTGTGAAACACTTGGGTCTTGCTCTTGGTGTTCTTTACAGCTATATCAAGCCTTATGTACGATCTAAGGGAAGGAAGTTTGAGAAGGTTAGAGGAAGGAAGAATAGCAAAGGACTTGGGGTTTAAGTTGTATTATTTCTGTATTTTTCTTCAATTTTTAGTTTTGGAATTTGAATTCGAGATTTATTTTGTATTTGAGTATTATTTTTTTAATGTATAAAACAATTATAGCAAAAATTATATATGTCACTAATTACTGTTTGATTTGTCTTGTTATAAAAATTGCATACTATATTTATAGATTTGGTAATAAAAAATGATTGAAAATTTATATTGTGCAGTTGAAGGTAAAGTTAGAAAACAGATTTTTTTCTTAATTTGATAAGGCTATCGCTACGCTTTTAAAGTGTGGCTGTATCTCGCGCTATCGCCACGCTTTTGAAAGCGTGGCCGTATCTTTCTATCGTCACGCTTCAAAAGCGTGGCCATATCTCACATATGGCCACGCTTTAAAAGCGTAGCCATATCTCCCACATATGGCCACGCTTTTAAGCATGGCAATCTGTAAAAAGCGTGGCAAAAAAAAAGCGTGGCGATAGGTCACGAAAAGCGTGGCGATAGAGCAACCGGCACCCTTGCAGTTGTGACCCTTTCAAAAGCGTCCCGATAGCTCAAAAAGCGTGGCGAAAAGCTATCGCTACGCTTTTTTCAGCTTTTCGCCACGCTTTAAAAGCGTAGCAAAAAACGTGTTTTCTTGTAGTGCCACCTTCTCATTCAAATCCAAACCAAGAAAAGGCCATTGGACATGATTCAAAGGCACAAGAAACAATTAGAATAGGAATTCCATTTGAATTGTAATTTGTTTTCAATTTCAATTTCATTTTCATTTTGTAGGAAGAAGAAGAAAGAAATAAGATAGGAAGAAGAAAGAAATAAGAAAAGATAAGAGAATAAGGATTCGGAGAATAAAAGAAAAGAAAATTGGCACTAATCTGGATAGGTTGTGCGACGCTGGCGACGAGGTCGTGTGGGTGACGCGGTCACGTGGTGCGCAATAATGTTAGGCAACGCGGACGCGTGGGGCACGCGATCGCGTGACTTGATTTGTGCTAGTGGCGCGAGTGCAGCCTCGCGGTCGCAGAACTCTCTGTTCAAAACTTAGTATTGCCAAAATCCTGGGTGACGCGATCGCGTGGGGGACGCGGTCGCGTGAGTGGCCATCATGGGGATATGACGCGGATGCGTGGGGCACGCGTTCGCGTGGTGAGGCTTGGGCTTTCAGCACGATTCCAGCCCAACTCCAGCTCAACTTTCGGCCATGCACCCTTTGACGTCGAAATCCAGGTTACGCGGCCGCGTGGGGCACGCGATCGCGTGGGAGGCCAGTATTCCCCTGCGACGCGGATGCATCAGTGATGCGGTCGCGTGGGACGAATTGTGCCACTGGCACGCCTCCAGCCTTGCTCCAGCGTGACTCTCTGTTCGTTTTTATTTTCTCTTCTCTCCTTGCGACGCAGACACGTCGCTGATGCGGTCGCGCGCGTGCTCGCTTCTCTCTTTTTTTTTTTAATCTGAAAAGATGCAGAATGCAGTGTTAATATGAATGTGATGCAAAACTCCAGGTTCAATATAACAAAATAAAATAAAATTCAAAAACAAATAAAACAAAAAAATGAAAAAGGAACGATTATACCATGGTGGGTTGTCTCCCACCTAGCACTTTTAGTTAAAGTCCTTAAGTTGGACATTTGATGAGCTTCCTGTTATGGTGGCTTATGCTTGAACTCATCCAGGAATCTCCACCAGTGTTTGTGATTCCAGTAACCTCTGGGGTCCCAAACTAGGCATGTAAAACCCTTGAGTAGCTTCAAAAAGATTCTTAAGCTCCCGGGGTAACAAGTGTCAGAGCAGATTCCAGGATCCCAAATCTTGCTTTTACACCCATCCTTGTCGGGATCTGTATTTTTCCAGCCGGGTGAAAGGTGATATGAATTCTCACTGCAGCGACCAAACAGCTTCCTAGACCCATTCATTTGAGCTTTATACCAACCTTTGCGTTTGAACTTAAAGCTTCCAACCATGATGAACCGTGCTTGACAATTCTTATCACTGGCTATCTTCCTCTTACTCTTAATGCCACAAAGAGCTCTAAGTTGACCATCTGTCTCCAGTAGCCCATATTCAAGTGGGATTAGAAAGCTATGGGATATGAATTTTGCCCACTTGAATGTTGTGAAGGATGATGGCAACTTAGGGGGAGGTATTTTTAATGAAATTGCAAGCTCCACTCCCTTGTGCTCTTTTCTGATAACTACCACCTCTTTGCAAGCTTCTTCAATTTCAACCTCTTCCTCTTGGTAGCTCTCTTTCAATTCAATCTCCTCTTCATTGCTTTCCAAGGGCATGGGAGGTTGTGCTTCTTCTTCTTGAATCTCCATCTCTTGATCAACCTCTTCCAAGTCTTCAACTATGATATGCTTTGGAGGTTGTACACCCTCCTCAGCATCAATTACAACCGTCTTGAAAGGAGGCTCTATGTCTTGACTTTCCCATGGAGGTTCTGCATCTCCTAAGTCTGCAACCACTTCTTCCTTTTTAATAATTGCTACTTTGTCCAGTTGTTTAAGTATAAAATCGTACTCATCCTCGATGTTTTTTTTTCTATGACAACTCCATTCAACTATTCTTTCATCTTCAAGGGTCTCTCCTACCCTTACCCGTAGGGCCTCCTCTAGCTCTTTATGAAGTATGGATTCGTGAAGATGATTCCTTCTTTCCTGTTCCATATCAATAGCATAATTGGGATCATCTTGCTCTTGGATTGATGGATGTGGGTGCTCTTCCATGGATGGTGGTGATGGGATGGAGAGATTATTCTGTGGTTGACAAGGAAGTGCACTAGAGCTTGAGGGTTGATTGTTAAAGGTATTTGGTGGTCTGATTTGGGTGAAGAGAGCTTGTATAGTAGAGTTTAGATCGGCAAGTACTTTCTCCATAGAGGTTTGGGGTAGATAGGAGGGTTCATTTGGTTCATAAGGTGGTTGGTATGGTGGATGAGGGTTAGGGTCATATGGAGGTGAATGGTGGAAAGGGGCTTGTGAGTATGGTGGTCCAAAGTCATGTTGAGAAAAGGGTTCATAGGCATATGGTGGTGGTTGTTGATAGTCCACTGGAGGTGGTTGTTGCCATGAGGGTTGATCAAATCCTTGTGGCTCCTCCCATCTTTGATTGTTCCAACCTTGATGCCTGTTCTCATTGTAATTTCTTCTTCCTGCAACATAATTGTAACCAGACTCATAGCCAAAGGGGTGAGAGTTCATAGTAGCAAAATAAAAATAAAAAATAAAAATAAAAATAAAAATAAATTTAAATTAAAAGGTTATTTAAATTTTGAATTTGAAAATTAAATTATTAAATTTTGAAATTTGAAATTTTGAAATTTGAAATTTGAAATTTGATTTTTGAAATAAGATAAGATAAGATAAAAATTTTAAAATAAAAACCAATAACCTCTTAACTTAAGAAAAAGCAAAAATAAAAATAAATAAACAAGCAAAAAATAAAAAAAATATTTACAATAACCAATAATAAGGCACACGTTTGCAATTCCCCGGCAACGGCGCCATTTTGACGTTAGGATTTTTGCCAGTAAAGAAGTTTATAAAAACAGTCGCGTTGTAGATATAGTCTCTAAACCAACAAAAATCCCTTCGTACAAACGTTTTGGTTGTCACAAGTAACAAACCCCTAAATAAATTGATAACCGAAGTATTCAAACCTCGGGTCGTCTTCTCAAGGAATTGCAGGGAGGTATGTTCTTATTATTGGTTATGAGTTTGTAAATTTGGGGTTTAGGAAGTAAGGTGGGAATATGTTATATGACAAGTAAAATAAAATAATAATAATAAAATAGACTCTTGGCAAGGTATTAGAAATTGGAAGTCCAGACCAAGTTATCCTTATCAATGATAATGAAAATTGAATCTTAATTCCACTTAGTCAACCTTTACTAAAGTAAAGGAAAGTCAAGGGATTAATTAGTTTGATCTTCGAATCCTATTTATTTCCTAAGAAAAGATTGGGATTATTGAAGTTCAATTCAATTGGCAAGATAACAATTAACAATTATGCTGTTGAATTGGATAACTCCTGAGTTACTGATTTCTTAACCAAAATCAAAAGGAAAAGAGTAAATCTACTGGAATAAAAATGTCTTCAGATGGGAAGCAGTAATCATGTAAATAAAAGAAAGCAATCATGAATTGAAATACCTCAAATTGCATTAACAAAAGAACTTAAATCTGACATAGACATGCATGGAAAAATAAATAAAATAAAGAACCTGGGATTGAGAGTCACTCCTAAAACTAAGAGAAGTCCTAAATCCTAATCCTAAGAGAGAGGAGAGGACATCTCTCTCTAAAAACTACATCTACTCATAAAATTGTGAATGTGAGATCCTCCTTTTGAATGGATGCAATCCCCCACTTTATAGCCTCTAATCTGTGTTTTCTGGGCCGCAAATTGGGTCAAAAACAGTCCAGAATTCGCTGGGTTCGAATTTTGCCACGCTGGATTTCCGTCATTGCGACGCGGCCGCATGGATCACGCAGTCGCATCACCTAGCGTCAGAGAAACTATAACGTATTATATATCAAATCGAAGCTCCGGACGTTAGCTTTCCAACGCATCTAGAACCGCATCATTTGGACCTCTGTAGCTAAAGTTATAGCCATCTGAGTGCGAAGAGGTCAGGCTGGACAGCTTAGCAATTTCTCCAACTTCTTGTATTCCTTCCACTTTTGCATGCTTCCTTTCCATCCTCCAAGCCATTCCTGCCTTATAATATCTGAAAACACTTAACACACATATCAAGGTATCTAATGGTAATAAGAGAGGATTAATATTAGCAAATATAAGATCAAAGAAGCATGTTTTCAATCAAAACACATAATTAGGAAGGAAATATAAAACCATGCAAATAGTATGAATAAATGGGTAAAGAGTTAATAAAAACCACTCAATTGAGTACAAGATAAACCATAAAATAGTGGTTTATCAATAGTTCATATGGTTCATAAGGTGGTTGGTATGGTGGATATGGGTTAGGATCATAGGGAAGTGTTTGATTGTAAGTGGCTTGTGAGTATGGTGGTTCAAAACTATGTTGAGGAGGGGGTTCATAGGCATATGGTGGTGGTTGATGACAAGTACAATAAGGACTACCACATCCATTAGATTGATATGCATTAGGATTGGAGTTATACCTATATGAGACCGGAGGAGGTTGTTGCCAAGAAGGTTGAGCATATGCTTGAGGCTCCTCCCACCTTTGATTGTTCCATCCTTGATGCATGTTCTGATTATAGCTTCCATTCCCTACAATATAATTTGAAACAAACTTGTAGCCAAAGGGATGAGAATTTATAGTAGCAAGTAAAAACAAAAACTAATGAAAATTAATTAAAATAAACTCCTAAAACTAGAAACACTAACAAAGAAACGAAAAAGCAAAATTATTCGCAATATTCACAATTACCAATAATAAGGCACACGTTTGGAATTTCCCGGCAACGGTGCCAAAAATTGATGGAGGGAAAAATCATCAGTAAAGAATTTCACAAAAGTAATCGCGTTACAAGTATAGATCTAGACCGACAATTAAACCTCAATCAAATTTAATTTGTTTGTCACTTAAGCAAACCTAATAAAAATAAACCGAAGTATTTAAACCTCGGGTCGTCTCTCAAGGAATTGCAGGGAATTGTAGTTATTATTGGTTATGGGAAAGTATCTTTTTGGATTTTTAAATGTTGAACAAGGAATTTAAATGACACGGAAATAAACTAACAATTAAGAAAAGTCCTAGCAAGGATTGATAATCAGAATTCCTACCCTCATTATCAATGTCAATTGTGATGGTAATTGTAAATTGCACTCACTTAGTTAACCTCTAACATATGAAGGTAAGTCAAGTGAGAAAATCAACTTGAATTCACAAGTCCTAATCAAAGACTAGAGTTAGTGAAGCTCAAGCTAACTAGAAATTTTCAATCACCAACCAACAAGAGACTTATGATGATTCAAGAGTCTCCAATCAATCAATTCAAGACAAGAATATAAAAAATCTAGCTTAAAACCCTCCCAAGAATTTTATCAAACACTTGGAAGGCACAACATAAAAACATAGAAAACTAACAAGGAATATTAAATCTAAACAACCAATTGCAAACATTAATAATAGCAAACGAAGAAAGGAACAATAATTATGAAATACTTCAAATTACATTAAATAGAAAATTGAATCTAACATAAGAATTCATAAACTAAAATAGCAACATAAAGTAATCAACAAGGAAAATAAATAAACTAGAAAGCTAAAACAATTAAAAGTAGAAGAGAAACTAAATTAAAATAAGATAGAATTCAGAAATTGAAAAGGAATAAAACTAAGAATCCTAAAACCTAGAGAGAGGAGAGAGTCTCTCTCTCTAGAAAACTACATCTAAAACCTAAAAGTTATGTGAATGAAAATTGTGTATGTTTTCCCCATTCTGCAGCCTTTATTCTGTGTTTTCGGGCTTGGAACTGGGCCAAAAAGGAGCCCAGAAATCGCCCCCAGCATTTTCTGATACGTGCAGCACGTGGCTCTGTCACGCATACGCGTCGCCTAACTGCATGGCAACTATAGCAAATTGCATATCATTTTGAAGTCCTGGATGTTAGCTTTCCAACGCAACTAAAACCGCCTCATTCAGACCTCTGTAGCTCAAGTTATGATCGATTTAGTACGAAGAGGTTAGGCTTGACAGCTTAGCAATTCCTTCAATTTCTTGTATTCCTTCCACTTTTGCATGCTTCCTTTCCATCCTCTAGGCCATTCTTGTCCTATAAACCCTGAAAACACTTAAAAAAATACCACAACATCAAATGGTAATAAAAGAGGATTAAAATTAGCAAATTTAAGGCCAAAGAAGCATGTTTTCAATCATAGCACAAAATTAGGAAGGAAAATGTAAAACATGCAAATTATATGAATAAGTGTGAGTTTAGTGGATAAAATCCACTCAATTAAGCACAAGATAAACCTTAAAAATGGGATTTATCAATCTCCCCACACTTAAACATTAACATATCCTCATGCTAAACTCAAGAGAAACTATAAAAGAGTGAAGAGGAATGGTAAGACTTATTAAATGCAACCTATCTATATGAATGCAGCTACATGCAAAAATGATTCTACCTACTTGGTAAAAAATAGATAAACCTTTCAAGAACAAATATGAACTGGATTTTACTAATTCAAATCATAAAAATGAAGTACAAATAGACTTGCAAGAAGAAGATAGCTCGTGAAAGCTGGGAACAAAGAATCGAGCATCGAACCCTCACCGGAAGTATATACACTCTAATCACTCTAGTGTCTAAGGGTCGATTATCTCGGTTCTCTATTAATCTTGCTTTCTAAAGCTTGCTCTTCTTCTACCAATCAACAAAGAATCAATGCACAGATTCACATATCAAAAGGTCTTTTAAGGGTTGTAATGGAGTTAAGGTCAAAGTAGGATTGTATTTGGTCAAGTAGACTAAAATCTGAATCCTTAATTAACTTAAATTTCCCACCAAACTTAAGACAATCCATGTAATCACAATACAAAATCTAACTACCCATTTACTATGTTTACCACATATCCATGCATCTGATTTTGAGTATAGTACATATGCATTGCTATCACAATTTACTTTGGGCCATTTTGTCCCCTTTTATTATTTGCTCTTTTTTTTTTCTTTTTTTTTTCTCCTTTTTTTTATTTTTTTTGTTTTTCTTTTCTTTTATTTTTCTCAATGCATACGACTAAGATATTGAATGCAAGAATATATGCTTAACTATTGTTTTGCACATTTTCACAAGAATATACAACACCCAATTCTCAAACCAAATGTTTCCAAACCCAACTTTCCCACACTTAAATCATGAACACTCTCACTAGTCTAAGCTAACCAAGGATTCAAATTAAGGACATTATTATTTTACGCTTAGAGTTAATGATGTGCTAAAGTAAAGAACAAATGGGATAAGTAGGCTCAACATTGGTTTACAAAGGATAATGAAAAGGTTAAGCCCATATGGGTATGTAAGCTCACTGAAACAAGGCCTCAATCATATAAGTGCATGCATACATCAAACAATGGAAATATAGAAATAAGCAAGACAAAGATCACAATTTTAGAGAGAAAAACACACACCAAAAATAAAATATTGGTTGATAAAATGCAACCAATCAAATAGGCTCAAAATCTCACTGGTTTTGTGTGTTCGAGCTCTAAACCATGTTCCAAAATAAAATTCTTCAAACAAGTTTAACAAAAATTTTAATTCAAATTAGTGAAGTGCTATAAAAAGTTTCTTGAAAAGAAAATATTACTTCAACCAAGTAATAGTAGAATATGCACAAAATCTAACAAACATGCAAATGCAACAACTAATTTAACAAAGAAAATTAAATATTGGTGTTGAGAAGAAAATAACTGAAGGTTGTGGTAGGCTTAGAGAAGGGGGTTGAATCTATGCCTTCCTTTTACGTTGCTGTTATTATCCTTTTAAAACAAACTTTCGATTCAGGTTCTGTTTGAGCTCAGCAGCGGAAATTTATGAGACAATTTATTTTTGTCTCATGAATATCAGAAAACAGAACTCAGCAGAAAAGAGAAAAGCTAACACCAGCATGTATCCTGGTTCGGTTGCCTTGTGCTATGCAACCTACATCCAGTCTCCTCCACAACTATGGAAGAATTTCACTATAGTTAACAGTATTACATACACCAATTTCACAGGATTGACCCCAATCCTTTCACACTCAAGTTCTAACCTAACTTGACATTGGCTATGCTAATACCTAACTATTTCACTCTTAGTGCTAACCCAACTAAGAAAGGGATACCTCACAGGTACAAGATACAAGACATAAACATACCTAAAGAAATCTGAAAATAACTCTAGGCTTTTCTCTCAAGTGTATCACTCAGCCTTTTTTTCACTTATGGCTTTTACTTGAGTTTCCTCACTATGCCTTTTCTCACAATAAATTACAGAAAGATATACATAGAAAAGTACATCACAATCAGTAAAACATGAAGGAGATTGACTTCATCAATAGCCTCTGTGCTATGCGAAAAACCAGATTAGCAAGCCTCTGATTCAGTTCTTCATACTGGCGGAATGCACCTTTGATTAGGTTGCACTGTCCAGTTAGTTGAACTTCTTCAAAGAGCTCTCTCAGAACAAAACCTCTATTCACTGGTTTTCTCTCCTTACTTCTGAATGAGCAGAAGGTCTTCTTTTATCTCCTTGCATGTTGTTTGGTTCTTCGTCCAAGGTCAACATCTTGAGCTTTGAGCTTCACCAACCCACAGAGCCACTTTTTCTCCTTAATCCCCAGAGTAGAAACTTTCCTTCTGTCTTCCTCATCTTGACCGAAAGCCATAAAGCAGTAACCATAGAAATCTTCCCATGGTCAACTTGATCTTAGCCCTTGAAAACCAACTTGGTCCCCAAGTCATGTTTAAGACCGTGGATATATAGCAGTGAAGAACAGAGATCAACTTTCCTTTGTATCCCATTTCGGACAGAGTAGAGAGTTGGGAAGAAGAGAGGAAGATCTGATACATGCAAGAGGAAATGGGTTACCTTTAAACTAAGCTTGATTTGGTTTGGATTTTCTGATTAGACTTCTGAGTTTCAAGTTTAATCCTTCTCTCTCTTGCTTCTTTGGTGACTTGCTTAGTGAAGAAGCTCTCTCTCTTTCTCTTTCTTACTTTTCTGAAACTCTGATTTGACTAAGACAAAAGAGAGATGAACGTTGCTTTGGCAATAGCAAGATGGAAGGAATTGAACTCAGCTTGGGCTTGGATCGGATATGGTTCATGTAACCCATTTGGCTCATCTGATTCCTTTGGCTTCTTTCTTTTCTTTCAGCCCACCAACCTTGCTGATTACTTTTCATTTCATTTGGGCTATGGAATTTTGGCCTGCAACAATAAACAATTAGTAATAAGTAAATATAATTAATCAACACTAATTATTTATTTTTCTCAAAAATAATGTTTGTCATCACTAATTAATTTAGTTAATTTCTTATCTCAACAATCTCCCCATTGATGACAAACATGATTTAAGCAATAATCAAAAAGGAAATAAATTGAGTAAGGTATAGAAACTCCCTTTGATTTTTATTATTTGCTTCTTATGTTGCTCCCCCTTTTCTTTTCAAGATTAGCTCCCCCTGGATTTATGCTTTCCTCTTTGTTCCTGTTTTATATTACACTTAAAGAGAGCACAATAGAGAGCTGTACACAATTATCTTTGCTAAAGGATATCAAATAAGCAACATCACATAAGCAAAAGAAGTACTAGTAGCTGCAGCATGCCAAAAGATTCCTAGGACCTATTATCCTGTTGCTATCCTATTGCTATTACTCCCCCTTTTGTCATCAAGGGTGGATAATAAGCAAGATCAACAACAAAAAAAATGTCTTGAATCCTGCAGAAAAGAGTCAGTCCATAGTGCATAGTACGAACTAAACTACCAAAGGTATGCTAGTAATTAAAGTTATTACAGTCATCCAAACTAAAACAGTAGCAAAAGAAACAGAAATCATGAGACAAAAAGAGAGCAGCAGCAGTTTTCATGAGACAATTTCTAGGCATCAGAACCATTTCCCTACGAATTGGCTTCTTCTTCAACATCAGTGGCAGGGTCTTCATCCTCTTGAAGGTTATCGATGAAGGACATGAACACAGCCACTCTATCCCTTGATTTTTTCAGGAAGTTCTCATGCTTGCTAACCAACTTCCTTTGCTCTTTGCTCATCTCAATCAAGTGATTTGATTGAGAAACAAACTTCTGAACAACATCTTTGACAATATTCAGCAATGCAGATTTCTTCCCAGTAGAGATGGATGTACCCTCAGTGGAAGGAGCAGGAGAATCCTCAGGGACAAAGTCATCATCTTCATCATCTAGGACAACTCTTTCAGATCTAGTTGGTCCTTTTTACTGTTTCACTGAATCACCCCCTTTTTGGTATGAATGTCTATTTTGATATTCCTCATTGGTCAAGTCAACACCAAAATACTCAAATATGCAAGTTAGAAACATGCCATAAGGAAGTGCTTTGTCCTTTTCACTCCTAACAGTATCAAACATATATCTAACCATCAAGTATGCAAATAAAATTTCAGTTTTGGTGAGAACGGCATATAAAATAAGAGTATCAGTGTAGGAAACCCTTTGATATGAGCCACTTTGAGGAAGAATAATGTGGTTGACCATTCGGTGCAACTGAGCACGCTCATACCCCAGGGCTTTGTGAGTGGGTGTAATGCCATCAATTAAAGAAACATGTTCACAGATGTGAGCCAATGCATCATGATATGAGATTCCAACACCTTCATCCCACTTAACCAAAGTGTAGGCACAAGGCCCAACATCAGTATACTTCAAAGCATCACTGATAGTTTCATTATTTAAAACTATGTCTCGGCCTTTTACATATGAGTGAGCAGTGCCTTCATGATAAGTCATGTTTGCATAAAATTCTTTGACCAACAAGGGATAAACAGGCTTTTTGATGTCAAAAAGGTGATTCCAGTCCAAAAAAATCAAGTTATCAACAAAAGGAAAACCTTTTCTTTTCAAAGATGGCAAATCAGCATGAAAAGAGGGACACAGGGTATGATACTTGATAACCCATCATAAAAGTCATTATTCATGGCAAATTTGAATCTATAGGAATTATAGTTCAAATGAGAGGTCAAAAAATGGGCTTTGTGATCAAAAAGTCCAACAGCAACAGACTTTGGCTTAGGTTTTGTTGTCTCAGGAACAGGTTCTTCAACAGCAGGATGCTTACCCTTGGATGAGCCAGGTTTCGAGGAGCTTGGTTTGGATGGCATTGCCTTAGGTGGTGGCGTCGGTTTGGCAGGGGCAGGGTACCTTGGTGTGGTCTTGGTTCACGCCATGGGAGCAGTGCGAGGAGGAGAGGTAGGAGGAGATGGTGAAGGTGTGAAGGTTCTGTCTTGGGAGCGAGTGGACGGCTTGGATGGAAGTTTATACACCTTTTCACGAGGAGGTTTGTGTGCTATGGTTTTCTTCCTCATTTGGTGGTTTTTGATTTAAGAAGAAAAAGAGTAATGAGGGTAGTGGTGAAAACCGAAGGGATAGAGAAGGAGTTATGGAGGGAAGAGAGGGAGTGTTGATAACCGTACCCAAAAGAAGATTTCCAAAACCATGCAACTGCATCACCATTTGAAAAGACTTGAAAAGACATGACCTCATAAAAGAAAGATTTGATTTGAATTTCAAAACAAGGAAATTTAATTTTAAATATTCGAAATCCTTAAAAAAAATTAAATTAAACTGAAAATCTTTTTGGACAAAAAATTAAAATAAAACTTTTTCAAAAACAATTAAACACACAGGCCAACAAAAATTTTTAACCAAAAAATTGTAACATTCATATTTGGGCCCAGAGATAGTTTGACTTAAGGAAACACATTTGGACCACTCATGATCTGAATTTTGAAGTTGGCCCAGATTGAGTTTCACTTGAAACAAGCCCAGAACACGTTGATTTGAAGGAAACGTTCATCACCTGCCCTGAATTGTCTCATACCTGTTTATGAGACAAAAAGCTCCAGCGAATACATCAGCATTTTTCAAATAAAGAATCATAACTCAAAATTCCTAGACAAGTCCTAAGCATGCAGAATCTGTCCTCAACTAATGGTTTTGTAAAAATATCTGCTAATTGTTCTTCTGATTTAACAAATTTAATATTAATATCTCCCTTTTGGACATATTCTCTTATTGAGTGAAATTTTACTTCAATATGCTTAGTCCTAGAGTGCAAAATTGGATTTTTAGAAATATTAATGGCACTTCATATTATCACACATCAAGGGAATATTTTCAGCATTTAATTTGTAATCAGCAAGCTGTGTTTTTAACCATAAAAGCTGAGAACAACAAGAAAAAACAGCTATATACTCAGCCTCTGTAGTGGATAAAGCCACTGTTGGTTGCTTCTTACTTGACCAAACATTTAAGGACTTTCCAAGGAAGCAACATAAACCAGAAGTGCTCCTTCTATCAACCCTTTCACCAGCAAAATCTGTATCACAATAACCAACTACAGAAAAATCATCAATCTTAGGATACCAAAGACCAAAATTGGATGTGCCATGAACATATCTAATGATCCTTTTAACTGCAGAAAGATGTGACTCTTTTGGTTTGGATTGGAACCTAGAACACAATCCAACACTTTGCACAATATCTGGTCTAGAGGAAGTTAAGTACATAAGAGAACCAATCATTCCTCTATACCTAGTCTCATCAACATCTTTCTCAGTTTCTCTCTTATCTAATTTTGAATTAGGATGCATGGGAGTTCCCATAGGTTGGCATTTTCCATACCAAATTTCTTAACTAATTCCTTGGCATACTTCTCTTGGTGAATGAAAATACCTTTTTCAGTTTGTTTAATTTGCAGCCCAAGGAAAAAATTAAGTTCACCCATCATACTCATGTCAAATTCACTTGCCATGAGTTTTCCAAATTCAGAACAAAGGGATTCATTGGCTGATCCAAAAATAATGTCATCAACATATATTTGGACTAGAATAAAAGAATCATTAGAGTTCTTGATAAATAGAGTTGTATCAGTGGTGCCTCTTTGAAAACCATTTTTCAAAAGAAAAGAGCTAAGTCTTTCATACCAAGCTCTAGGAGCTTGTCTTAAACCATAGAGAGCTTTAGATAATTTGAAAACATGATTAGAATGCTCTTTATTTTCAAAACCCGGAGGCTGCTCCACATACACTTCTCTATCTATCACACCATTCAAAAATACACATTTCACATCCATTTGATATAATTTAAAACCACAAAATGCAGCATAAGCTAAGAGAAGTCTTATGGCTTCCATTCGGGCAACAGGGGCAAAAGATTCATCAAAGTCTATTCCTTCTTCTTGGTCATATCCTTGTGCCACTAGCCTTTCCTTGTTTCTTGCAATGCTACCATCTTCTCCCAACTTGTTCCGAAATATCCACTTGGTGCCGGTCACTTTCTTTCCACTTGGCCTTGGAACCAAAGTCCATACTTGGTTCTTTTCAAACTCAAGAAGCTCATCCTCCATAGCTTTAACCCAAGAGGGGTCACTAAGTGCTTCCTTGACGTTTTGAGGCTCTATTTGTGAAAGAAGGGCAGTGATTGATCCTTCATTTGCCTTTCTAGTGGAGGACCGAGTTTGCACTCCATGAGAAACGTCCCCAATGACAAATTCCTCAGGATAGTTCTTCAAGAATCTCCATTCATGAGGTCTGGTGGATTTGGTGGCAGATTCAGTCAACAATGGATTCTGGGTGCTGCTGTTTCCAGGATTTTCTTCAGATTCATGAGACAAAATAGAATTGTCTCTTGAATTTTCAGCAGCTGCTGTTTCTGGTTCAGTTTGACCAGAATTTTTCTTTTCATGATTTTGAGTGGTTTTATCTTCTTTTTGAGCTTGATTTCCTGCATCACAATCTTCCAAAATGTTTTGCACCAAATTAGTATCACAAAATGTAACATGTATGGACTCCTCAATAATCCTAGCATCTTGATGATAAACCCTATATGCTTTACTAGTTGTGGAATATCCTACAAACAAGCACTCATACGCCTTTAGATCAAACTTACCCAAATTCTCTTTGTTATTCAAAACAAAACATTTGCATCTAAAGATGTGTAAGTAATCTAATTTTGGTGGGTAACCTTTCCAAAGTTCATAAGGGGTTTTCTTCAAAAATTTCCTTATGATTATTCTATTCAAAATGTGGCAAGCCGTGTTAACCGCTTCAGCCCAAAGGAATTTTGGAACATTACTCTCACAAAGCATAGCTCTTGTCATTTCTTGTATGTTTCTATTTCTTCTTTCCACAACACCATTTTGTTGTGGTGTTCTTGGACAAGAGAAGTTGTGAGATATTCCAAATTCCTCACAAAAGGATTCAAATAAATTATTTTTAAATTTAGTTCCATGATCACTTCTTATAGAAAAGGTTTTTAAATCCTTTTCATTTTGAATTTTCTTGCAAAAAGGTTCAAAGGCCGAAAAGGCTTCATTTTTTGTGTGCAAGAACAAAAACCAACCAAACCTAGTATAGTCATCCACAATTACTAAACTATAATGTTTACCACCTAGGCTTTGAGTTCTTGTTGGACCAAATAAATCAATGTGTAGCAACTCAAGTGGTCTCTTAGTAGAGATGTCTTCCGTTGGTTTAAAAGAACTTTTTGTTTGTTTTTCCATTTGGCAAGCATCACAGGTGATGTCTTGTCAAACTTTATCAAAGGAAGACTTCTTACTAATTCTTTCTTTACAAGTTTGTTTATTTGAAACATACTTGCATGGCCCAATCTCTTGTGCCATAACCACTTTTCAGATTCTTTAGAGTGAAGACAAGCTACATTTTGATCTTTTAGTTCATCAAGAGTAAGTCCATACATATTATTAAAACGCTTGGCAACAAACATCACTTCATTTGTCTTTTCATTAACAACATAGCATTCAAATCTTTTGAAAGTCACTAAATATCCTAAATCACACAGCTGACTTATACTCAAACGATTGTGCTTCAAACCACATACCAAAAGTACATCATCAATGAAAGTAGATTGCTCATTACCTACTTTTCCAATAGCAATGATTTTACCTTTACCATCATCTCCAAAGGTCACAAAACCTCCATCATACTTGTTTAGTTTGATGAAGTAGGTTGACCTTCCAGTCATGTGCCTTGAACATCCACTATCCATGTACCACATGTCCTTTTTGTTTTTGAATGCTAGGCAAATCTGCATGAAGAGTTTCAAGTAGCCTTAGGTATCTAAATTGATTTGGATCTTTTGAAGTTAATCCATCTTGGTTGCCCAAGTGCATTGAAATCACAAACAACATTGTAAACTTTGTTTCCAACAACTCCTTTTTCAATGAAACATTGTGCATATGAGTGACCAAATTTCTTGCAATTGACCCAATGATTTTCTGATGTGTGTCGCTGAAATTGAGGTGAGTTATATTGCTTGAAATGATTAAAGTGTTGAAATTTTCTGTTTTTTGGAGGAGATGCATTTCTTTTGACAAACTGATTTTTATTAAAGTTATTCCTCTTTGCAAAAGCATTTTCACCAGAATTTCTTTGAACATTTTTACCTTTCGAATATGAGGTTTTGTTGTAAAATGGTGGTTTCTTAAAAGCAGCCTCATTTTTCGAAATGTAACCCAAACCTGGCCGGTTTGAACTCGGATCAGTTCTTGGTGAAGGCTCAGTTTCACTTGTGTATACTTCATCAAATTTTTCTTCAAAAGTTGAAATATATCCAATACCCGATCTGTTTGGTATGGATTTGGTATTTAATGAAGAAGGCACAAATTTTATAGAGGAAGTGTTGGAAACTGCATCTTCCTTGGCTATGTAGCCTAAACCAGATTTTTCAAACAATGGTCTTTGACTTGCAAGTAATTTGTTCAAGTTACTAGAACCTTGAGCAAATTTTGCTAAGTCACCATTCAGCCTTTTAATCATATCATTTAATCTTTCATTTTTAGCAATTAACTCATGAGAAGGATCCACAATGTGCTTTCCTTTTAATTTTTCAAGTTCAGATTTTAGAAATCTGTTTTCTTCAATGATGTCCAAAGCACATTCAGTTTCCTTCACTTTTTCTTTTAAAAAATCATTTTCAGCTCTTAACACATCTCTTTCAGATCTGCATTCATTGTACTTGTCAAGCAGTTTTGAGGTGTTTAAAGTGAGATCATCAATAATAGCATGTAAGTCCTCAATGGTCAAATCATAATAATTTACCTCATCAAGATTGTTGTTTCCAGCCATGAAGTAGTCTTTGTCATCTCCTTCAGATTCTTCTTCTTCATTTGAGTCGTTCTTAAGATCCTCCCAAGCTGCCATGAGTACTCTCTTCCTTTCCTTCTTTCCTTTGTCCTCCTTTTTGAGCTTTGGACAGTTTAGCTTGAAGTGTCCAGCCTCCTTGCAGTGATGACACGTCACCTTACTCAAGTCGAACTTGTGCTCCTTTGAACTTGAACCCTTGTATTTGCCTTTGTTCTTCATCATCCTTCTAAATCTCCTAGCAAAAAACAAAAGCTCGTCATCTGAAATACCATCACTAGAATCACTCTCTTTCAGTTCTATTTGTGACTTGAGGGCTATTCCCTTTTTCTTTGAGTCTGTGTTTGTGTGTGTGGCTTCATAGGCAAGGAGTTTTCCTCTCAGCTCATCATAGGTTATGGGACTTATGTTGTTACTCTCGGTTAGGACAGTGACAGTGTTTTCCCATTCTTTTGTGAGGCTTCTAAGGAGTTTTCTCACCAAGGTTTGTTTTGCATAGTTTGTACCCATAGCATCATGGTTTTTGATTATGATTGAGAATCTCTCAAACGCTTCATCAATGCTTTCTCCATCCTTCATGATAAACATCTCGTACTCTTTTCGCAGCATATCAATCCTCGTTTCTTTGACTTGTTTAGTGCCTTCGTGTGTAACCTGGAGTTTTTTCCAGATTTCTTTGGCTGTCTTGCATCTAGACACCTTCCGGTACTCTTCAAAGCTGATAGCACAGTGAAGAAGGTTGATTGCTTTAGCATTCAGCTCTATCTTCTTCTTATCATCTTCATTCCATTCAGCTTCTTCTTTTGGAGTCACCACTCCATCAGCACTTATTTTTTTTAGGATCTTGGGACCGCTCACAACAATCTTCCATATGTTGTAGTCAATGGATTGGATGAAAATCCTTATCCTTTCTTTCCAGTAGGAGTTGTTCTTCCCGTTGAAGAAAGGTGGCCGGTTGTTTGACTGGCCTTCAGTGAGGGTGTAGGCAACTGTGGTTGTGCCCAAGTTGTTCGCCATTGGATCTTTGCTCCAAGTGGTTAAGCTTGATTCTTGAGACCTTAGCTCCTGATACCAATTGAAGGTTGTGGTAGGCTTAGAGAAGAGGGGTTGAATATATGCCTTCCTTTTACGTTGCTGTTATTATCCTTTTAAAACAAACTTTCAATTCAGGTTCTGTTTGAGCTCAGCAGCGGAAATTTATAAGAGAATTTATTTTTGTCTCATGAATATCAAAAAACAGAACTCAGCAGAAAAGAGAAAAGCTAACACCAGCATGTATCCTGGTTCGGTTGTCTTGTGCTATGCAACCTACATCCAGTCTCCTCCATAACTATGGAAGAATTTCACTATAGTTAACAGTATTACATACACCAATTTCACAGGATTGACCCCAATCCTTTCACACTCAAGTTCTAACCTAACTTGACATTGGCTATGCTAATACCTAACTATTTCACTCTTAGTGCTAACCCAACTAAGAAAGGGATACCTCACAGGTACAAGATACAAGACATAAACATACCTAAAGAAATCTGAAAATAACTCTAGGCTTTTCTCTCAAGTGTATCACTCAGCCTTTTTTTCACTCATGGCTTTTACTTGAGTTTCCTCACTATGCCTTTTCTCACAAGAAATTATAGAAAGATATACATAGAAAAGTACATCACAATCAGTAAAACATGAAGGAGATTGACTTCATCAACAGTCTCTGTGCTATGCGAAAAACCAGATTAGCAAGCCTCTGATTCAGTTCTTCATACTGGTGGAATGCACCTTTGATTAGGTTGCACTGTCCAGTTAGTTGAACTTCTTCAAAGAGCTCTCTCAGAACAAAACCTCTATTCACTGGTTTTCTCTCCTTACTTCTGAATGAGCAGAAGGTCTTCTTTTATCTCCTTGCATGTTGCTTGGTTCTTCCTCCAAGGTCAACATCTTGAGCTTTGAGCTTCACCAACCCACAGAGCCACTTTTTCTCCTTAATCCCCAGAGTAGAAACTTTCCTTCTGTCTTCCTCATCTTGACCGAAAGCCATAAAGCAGTAACCATAGAAATCTTCCCATGGTCAACTTGATCTTAGCCCTTGAAAACCAACTTGGTCCCTAAGTCATGTTTAAGACCGTGGATATGTAGCAGTGAAGAACAAAGATCAACTTTCCTTTGTATCCCATTTCGGACAGAGCAGAGAGTTGGGAAGAAGAGAGGAAGATCTGATGCATGCAAGAGGAAATGGGTTACCTTTAACCTAAGCTTGATTTGGTTTGGATTTTCTGATTAGACTTCTGAGTTTCAAGTTTAATCCTTCTCTCTCTTGCTTCTTTGGTGACTTGCTTAGTGAAGAAGCTCTTTCTCTTTCTCTTTCTTACTTTTCTGAAACTCTGATTTGACTAAGACAAAAGAGAGATGAACGTTGCTTTGGCAATAGCAAGATGGAGGGAATTGAACTCAGCTTGGGCTTGGATCAGATATGGTTCATGTAACCCGTTTGGCCCATCTGATTCCTTTGGCTTCTTTCTTTGCTTTCAGCCCACCAACCTTGCTGATTGCTTTTCATTTCATTTGGGCTATGGAATTTTGGCCTGCAACAATAAACAATTATTAATAAGTAAATATAATTAATCAACACTAATTATTTATTTTTCCCAAAAATAATGTTTGTCATCACTAATTAATTTAGTTAATTTCTTAACTCAATAATAACTAACCCACAGAAGTCGGTATCGACCTCCCCACACTTAAAGATTGCACCATCCTCGGTGCATGCAAAGATGTGTAAGTGGATGGGTGGCTCCAACTATCACTTTTTCCAAAGAATGTGCATAGGAACTTGTTTGTCGCCCCATGTAAATGTTTTTTTGTTTCCCTTCTTGATGGCCATCCTGAAAGAAGAGAAAAGGGAAGAAAAGTAACCCAGGAACAAAGATAGAAAACAAATAAAATATGGGTGGGTTAATGCCAAATAACGAGGGTCTCAATTACATGGTAGCTACAATATACAAGTGAGAAAACAGTAGAACCAAATGGCATATCAATAGTGTAAAACATTGCAACAATGGGGAAGAGATAGTAGGTCATGAAAGACAATATAAATTCATGTCAATGCAAAAGAAATACAAGTATCAGAAAAGATTAGTATTGATTTAAATAATATCACCCAATCAGAATAAAAAAGTCATGAAGCACCAGAATAATGCAAGAGATATTCAACAGATGAGCAAGAGAATTCAACACCGAAGAAAAAGTATTAAATTTAGAGAAGAAAATTAAAACATGCACAAAATTAAAATGCAATGAGTGAATGTATGTAAATACAATAAGGAAAATAGAATGAAAGAGAATAAGGATGAGAAGTTAAAGAAATGAAGAAGAAGAAAGTAAGGAAGGATGAAGAAAGAAGGAGAAAGGAGAGAAGAAAGAAGTAAGAAATGAGAAACAGGGCGCGACGCGCGCGCGCTGGTCACGCGTGCGCGTGAAAACGGGAACGGCCATGCGACGCGTACGCGTGGGTGGCCAAAAATGCACACTGACGCGTGAGCATCGGTCACGCGTACGCGTGACCACTCACGCGATTCCAGCACCATGGCCACACAACTCTCTGTTCAGTTCACTGCTTACGCCGATTGTCATTCCCAAGCGTACGCGTCGCGGACGCTTACGCATGGGTTGAAGTTTCTGCAGAGGATGCGTACGTGTGCGGGACACGTACGTGTGGGATGGCCTATGCGCCTGGCACCATTCCATCGCCGTTTCATCCCAACTCTCTGTTCATTTTAGCTAAAATGCGAAATTGGCATCGACGCTACGCGTCGGTCACGCGTATGCGTCACACATTTTTTTTATGCAAAATAAAAGTAAATATGCAGAACTGAAAATTAAGACTGACAGAAACAAATTAAAACTAATAAAAAGGAGGATCATACCATGGTGGGTTGTCTCCCACCTAGCACTTTTAGTTATTGTCCTTAAGTTGGACATTTGCCGAGCTCCTTGTCATGGTGACTTGTGCTTGAACTCATCTTGAAACTTCCACCAATGCTTGGACTTCCAATAATCTTCATCATTCTCAAATGAACTTGGCAAGCCTTGAGGGAGTTCTTCACAAGCTTTGAGCTCCCAAAGTCGATCCTCTTGTATGCCGGGATCCCAAATCCTATTTCTACACCCGTTTTGAAGTGGATCATCATTGTTCCTACCGGGTGGCAAGCAGTCTGAATTCTCAATGCAATACCAAACTCTTCTCTTAGATCCAACCAATTGTTCGCTAGTCCCACCCTTGCATCTAACTCTTGAAATATTGACCTTGATGAGTCTTGATTTGCAACTCCAACCACTAAACATCCTTCTCTTACGCTTAATGGCACAAAGCTTCCTAAGTTGACCATCGGTTTCAAGAATACCATACTCAAGTGGGGCTGTAAAGTGAATAGAGATAAGTCTTACCCACTCAAATGATGTAGTAGACGGCAACCTAAGTAGAGAAGTCTCTAACGTTCTTGACAAAGCATACTCAACTCCCTTCCATCCTTTTCGAACGGCTTCCGCTTCCACATCATTCTCAGACTCAATCAGAGAAGGCTCTTCATACCCACGGAGTTCATTTGCGGATGCAGATTCATTACTAGGAAGACTTGATTCATGATCATCATCTCCAAGGGAACTTGCTTCTTGATCTATCCCATCCAATTCTTCATAAGGAATATGCCATGGAGGTCGTGCACTAGCCTCCTTGACATTAATTTCAAGCTTCTTGGAGGAATACTCTACAACTCTGGATTCCCATGGAGGTTCGGTATCTCCTAAATCTTCAACCACTTCTTCCTCTTCAACTATTACGGCTTCCTCCACTTGTTCCAATACAAAGCCACATTTCTCACTTTCCACCGGAGTTTCTATTGTCTCCTTCATGCTACGCTCTTCTATTGATTCTCCACATGTAGCCATGGGAGTACTTTGAGTATTGAAGCGCAGAGAGGCTAAATTACCTACTACCTCGATCAAGGTAGCTATGAACTCTTGTGTTGTCCTTTGAATCTCTCTTTGCTCTTGAAGAAGAACACTTAGAGTGTCATTCATTGAAGACTGGGGTGGATATGAGGGTTTATTGCTTAGGAGGAAAGGTTCATGATATGAGGGTGGTTCATTATGATAAGGGTATGGCGGTTCAACACTCTCCATCTTTTCTACTTGTTGCACAATACACTTCAATCCTTGGTTCTCAAGTTAAGACTCTAGAATCTCACCCATACTCCAATCTTCGGCTACATCTCCACAATCATCCGTGATCATATTTTGCTTATGGTATGAATCCCATGAGTCTATCTTTTGACGGATGGTTGCTTGAAGCCGATCCATTGTTTCTTTGAGACGATCCTTTGATTCTTGTTCCGCTTGGATTGCATAATTAGGATCATATGGCTCTTGGGTTGATGGATATGGACAACGGTGTATATAGAGGTGGTGATTCTTAGGAGTAATTGTGTTGGAATTGGAGTGGTTCTATATATGGTTCATATGGTTCATAAGGTGGTTGGTATGGTGGATATGGGTTAGGATCATAGGAAAGTGTTTGATTGTAGGTGGTTTGTGAGTATGGTGGTTTAAAACTATGTAAAGGAGGGGGTTCATAGGCATATGGTTGTGGTTGTTGACAAGTACAATAAGGACTACCACATCCATTAGATTGATATGCATTAGGATTGGAGTTATACCTATATGAGACCGGAGGAGGTTGTTGCCAAGAAGGTTGAGCATATGCTTGAGGCTCCTCCCACCTTTGATTGTTCTATCCTTGATATATATTCTCATTATAGCTTCCATTCCCTACAATAATTTGAACCAAACTCGTAGCCAAAGGGATGAGAATTCATAGTAGCAAGTAAAAACAAAAACTAATGAGAATTAATGAAAATAAACTCCTAAAACTAGAAACACTAACAAAGAAACGAAAAAGCAAAATTATTCACAATATTCACAATAACCAACAATAAGGCACACGTTTGCAATTTTCCGGCAATGGCGCCAAAAATTGATGGAGGAAAAAATCGTCGATAAAGAATTTCACAAAAGTAATCGCGTTGCAAGTATAGATCTAGACCGACAATTAAACCTCAATCAAATTTAATTTGTTTGTCATTTAAGCAAACCCAATAAAAATAAACTGAAGTATTTAAACCTCGGGTCGTCTCTCAAGGAATTGCAGGGAAGTGTAGTTATTATTGGTTTTGGGAAAGATTCTTTTTGGGTTTTTAAATGTTGAACAAGGAATTTAAATGACACGGAAATAAACTAACAATTAAGAAAAGTCCTAGCAAGGATTGATAATCGGAATTCCTATCCTCATTATCAATGTCAATTATGATGGTAATTGTAAATTGCACTCACTTAGTTAATCTCTAACATATGAAGGTAAGTTAAGTGAGAAAATCAACTTGAATTCTCAAGTCCTAATCAAAGACTAGAGTTAGTGAAGCTCAAGCTAACTAGCAAGTTTCAATCACCAACCAACAAGAGACTTATGATGATTCAAGAGTCTCCAATCAATCAATTCAAGTTAAGAATATAAAAATCTAACTTAAAACCCTCCCAAGCATTTCATCAAACACTTGGAAGGCACAACATAAAAACATAGAAAACTAATAAGGAATATTAAATCTAAACAACCAATTGCAAACATCAATAATAACAAACGAAGAAAGGAACAATAATTATGAAATACCTCAAATTGCATTAAATAGAAAATTGAATCTAAAATGAGAATTCATAAACTAAAATAGCAACATAAAGAATCAACAAGGAAAATAAATAAACTAAAAAGCTAGAACAATTAAAAGTAGAAGAGAAACTAAATTGAAATAAGATAGAATTCAGAAATTGAAAAGGAATAAAACTAAAAATCCTAAAACCTAGAGAGAAGAGAGAGTCTCTCTCTTTAGAAAGCTACATCTAAAACCTAAAATTTATGTGAATGAAAATTGTGTGTATGTTTCCCCCACTCTACAGCCTCTATTTTGTGTTTTCGGGTTTAGAACTAGGCCTAAAAGGAGCCCAAAAATCGCCCCCAGTATCTTCTGATACGTGCAGAACGTGGCTCTGTCACGCGTACACGTCGCCCACGCGTACTGATAAACCCCAATTTTGTGGTTTATCTTATGCTTATTTTAGGGGATTCTATCACCTTTTTCCCACATTTATTCAATGAAATAGCATGCATTTGTAATTCTTCCTTAATTTGTGCTTAAGTGTAATAACATACTTTTTAGGCCCTTAAATTGGTGATTTAATTCACTTTAATTCCATTCGATGCCTTGATGTGTTTGCTAAGTGATTTCAGGTTCATAAGGCAAGTATTGGGTGGAAGAAATGAAGAGAAAAGCATACAAAGTGGAGAATGCATGAGGAAACAAGGGTTTGGAGAACATCAACCCACGCGCACGCGCAGAAGATGCGCACACGTGGAAGTGAAGTTGCATGGCGACGCGTACGCGCACATGACGCGTATGCGTGGATAGGAAAATTGCCAAGCGACGCGCACACGTGGCCCGCACGTATGCGTCGATACTCGCACGTGACCCACTTAAGGGCAAAATACAGGGGGCAATTTTTGAGCTGCCCAGGCCCAAATCCAGCTTGTTTCTGAGGGTATTTCATGCAGAATTGAAGCTAGAGCAGGGGGGAGCAATTGTTTGTAACTTAGCATCATGTAGGTTAGTTTCTAGAGAGAGAAAATCCCTCTTCTCTCTAGAATTAGGGTTCTTAGGACATTTCCATCTTAGATCTAGGCTTAATTCCATGTTTTCATCTTATTTCCTTTATAATTTCTTGTTCTACTACTCTATTCTCCTTAGTTCTCTTGTCAATTTTACTTTTATGTTTATGAATGCTCATGTTGGATTTTTTTCACATTTACTGAAATTTAATGTTTGATGTTCTTTTATTGATGATTTGAGTTGTGATCTTACTTTTCTTGCAATTGGTAGTTGGTAGATTTTATTGGCTCTTGCAATTTATGATGTTTACTTTTATTGCACTCTAGATGTTTGATGAAATGTTTTCTTTAGTTTTTTATTAGTTCTCTTGACTCTTGGCCTAGGCTAAGGGGATTGAGTGACCTTGAGTCATTGGGTCTCATTGAATTGATGATTTGAGAACCCTTGGTGATCAATTTGATACTCATTGACACTAACCCACTACTAAGCAAATTAGTAGCTAGGTTGGGACTTATGGGTTGATGTGATCAAATCTATTTGACGTACTTCAAGCTTAGGAGTAAACGTTACGTACTTAAGGATTTTGGAGGTAGACTTAATAGGTTGGCCCCTCATAATTATCAATATTTGGTTTGTTGACAAGGATGGTGATCTCAATTACCTATGTCTAGCCAAAAGTTCTTTTCCTTTATTTTATTAAGTTCTTATCATTTACTTTCTTGTCATTTATTTTCTTGCCAATTGAAAATCGAACCCCTTGCTCTTCATAGCCAATAATTGACCACTTCATTGCAATTCCTTGTGAGATGACCTGGAGTCTAAATACTTCGGTTAATTCTTATTGGAGTTTGTACTTGTGACAACCAATATTTTTGCATGTGAGGATTCTTTGTCGGGTTAGAACTATACTTGCAACGAGAATTCATTTGTGAAATTCTAACCCATGCGAGGAAATTGAACATCAAAATGGCGCCGTTGCCGGGGAGTTGCAATGGTGCTATGTTATTGGCTATTGTGTATATTGTGAATAGTTTGATTTTTGGTTTGTTTGTTAGTTTTTGCTAGTTTTAGGATTTAGTTTTCTTTAATTCTTGTTAGCTTTTGCTTTTATTTTCTCTTTCACTATGAATTCTCATCATTTTGGCTATGAGTGTGGTTCAAACTATGTTGTAGGAAATGGAAGCTTCAATGGGAATGTGCATCAAGGATTTGGAGATCAAAGGTGGGAGGAGCCCCAAGCTTATGGACAACCTTCTTGGCAACAACCTCCTCCGGACTCTTATGGGTATAATCCTAATCCTAATGCATACCAATCTAATTTATGTGATGACCCTTATTGTGATTATCAACCACAACCACCACATACATATGACCCTTTCCCTCAATATAGCCCTCAACAACCATACTCACAAGCCTCATGTCACCATCCACCTCCATATGACCCCAACCCATACCCACTATACCAACCACCATATGAACCATATCTAGAGCCACCACCATTCCAACACCAATAGTCCCATGAACCACAAAGTCAATACACACCACCTCAAGAATTTCACCAATATAAACCACTTTCCAACTACAATACCCTTCCCTCAAACAGTGAAACCTCTCTTCCACCACCACCTTCATCGGAAGACCTAATGCGAGAGCAACAAGAACTTCTAGCTAGGTGTATAAAGCATGAAGAAGAGTTCAAGAAAATAGAAGCCGTGCTCGCCGCCGTAGCAGAAGCCGTTAGTAACATGGTCTCATCCCGCCTAAGTCTATGCGACCAAAGTACTCTCATTGTTAAATATGGAGAAGCACTCAAAGAGCTTAGCGAGGAGGTAAATTTGGAGCTTCAAGGGGAAGAAGAGGAATTAAAGCAAGAAGTCCAACAAGAGGAAGAGGTAGAGATTATTGAGTAAGAGGAAGTAGTGGTTGGGCACTTAGGATATGTTGAGCACATAGAGGAATCTCAAGTTGAAGAGCCTTCTTCCACAGAGTTTGGAAGGGATGTTAAAGAGGAGAGTGATGTTAAGGAAGTGGATAGAGAGTTGAGCGAAATTGATCAAGAGGTGGATTCTATCATTAGTGATTTTTTGTCCACATTGATCAATCCCTTGATGATCTTGTTGAGCCTTCTTCCATTGGACTAGAAAGAAATGTTGAGGAGGATGTGCAACCTCCAAGGCATATTGTGAGTGAAGAATTGGAAGAAGTGTTCCAAGCAACAAGCCCTCCTATCTATGATGATTCCGCATCAACATATGATCCTTTTGAGCTTGATGAGTCCTTCCCTACTATACTTGGGATTGATGAGGAGGTAGACTTCACTAAACCTCCCCTTTATGATTTGAGTGATGGCGAAGAGATAGAAGAATTTGGTGAAGAAGAATGTGAACATAAGGAAGCTTGGCAAGAGGTAGAGCTTGAAGAACCTTGTCAAGTGGTGGAAGCCTCTAGAAGAGGATGGACAGGAGTAGAGCGTGCTTTGTCAAGATCGTTTGGAACTCCTCCACCTAGGTTGTCACCTAATCCTTCATTTGAGTGGGTAAAACTTATAACTCTTAGCTTTATTATCCAACTTGAATATGGTTTGCTTGAGACGGATGGCCAACTTAGGGCGCTTTGTGGAATTAAACGTAAGAGGAGGATGTTTAGTGGTTGGCGTTGTAAGTCTAGGCTCATTATGGTTGGAAGCTCAAAATCGAGGAGCATGGATTGGTGTAATGCTCAATTGAATGGGTCTAGGAGGATCGTTTGGTACCTTCATGAGAATTCGTCTCTCTTGCTGCCCAGAAGAAATCACCATGATCAAATTGAAGACGGGAGTGAAAACAAAGTGTGGAATTCCGGATCACACAAGGAGAATAAAATTTGGGAGCCCATGGTTTGTGAAGAACTCCATCAAAGCTTAGAGTTATTAATTTTGAATGATGAAGCACAATGGAAGTCCAAGCATTGGTGGATGTTCAAGGATGGATTCAAGCACAAGCCACCTTGATGAAGAGCTCCCCATAAGTCCAACTTAAGGACAATAAACAAAAGTGTTAGGTGGGAGACACCCCACCATGGTAACATCTTTCCTTTTTCTTTCTTGTAAATATTGCTAATAATTAGTTTATTTTTAAGTTTTGTTTGGTTAGATATGTTTATTTGGGAGTTTAGTAGGTTAAATAAGGTTTTATGATGTTTTGTTAGCTGTTTGGAGGTTTGGAATGCTTGGTTTGGTGCAAAAACATAGAAAAATTTTGAAAAACAGAGCACCATCCACGCGTACGCAGACTTCATGCGTACGCGTGACTCAAGTATTTTCAACCATCCACGCGCGCGTGCCATGCACGCGTACGCGTGGATTGTATATTTTCACCTTCCAGCCATTTTTCCCGAGAGTCACGGGAACAACGCGCGTGCATTGCGCGAAAGGCGCAAAGCTGGTGACGCGTACGCGTACCTCACGTGTACGCGTCGCTCTCGAAATAACCCATCGACGCGCACGCGTGATGCATGCGTACGCGTCGCGCCCATTTCACCACTCCACGCGCACGCGTCATTGACGCGTACGCGCGGGCTGCCCTGCATCACCCATCTTCTTTTCTTCTCTTGGTTTCATTTCTTTCCTTCTTCTTCCTTCTCTTCTTCTCTTTTCACCCTTCAAACATCATCCAACACTACCAAACACCATATAACACCAGTTCTTTTAGTTAGTTAGTTAGTTTAATTTTTGTTTAACTTTTGTTTTCTATTATAAGTGTTGGATTACTAATTTTGTTTACTGTTTACTGCTACTGATTACTAATAGGATGTTATCTTAACATCAATTTTGTTTCTATTCCTTGTTGGATTCTTTGTTGAGGTTACATTTTGTTACTTGATTTAGAACCTTTCATGCTTAATGTTTTTGAATACCAAGTACATTTTACATTGCCTTCAGGCATCTTAACTCTTTGAATTGCATATTTTGGCCACCATGAATTCATCATCCATTGTTAGGTAAATGTACACTATCAATGCAATTCTTTTTTAGATGATGCTTATTCTTATTGACTTTTATTTACATCACCTATTTTATGCATTGAGATTTTGGGAATTGTGAAATTGGATCGAAAGCCTAACTAGTAACATATTTTTTATCTTTCCAAGCTTTGTGGACCATTGGTGCACGAATTGTGAATCACACTTTTCACAACTCGTACCACTAACCAGCAAGTGCACTGGGTCATCCAAGTAATACCTTACGTGAGTAAGGGTCGAATCCCACGGAGATTGTTGGTTTGAAGCAATCTATGGTTATCTTACAATTCTTAGTCAGGAAGTCAATTATATTTATCAGTTGAATTGCGAATAAACAAGAGAGCATGGGTTAAAAGTTACTTGTTATGCAGTAATAGAGAATATGTTGGAGTTTTGGAGATGCTTTGTCTTCTGAATCTCTGCTTTCCTTTGTCCTCTGATTCACGCACGCACGTCCTTCTATGGCAAGATGTGTGTTGGGGAATCACCGTTGTCAATGGTTACATCCCCTCCTCTTGTGAAAATGGTCCAAATGCTCTGTCACAGCACGGCTAATCATCTGAGGTTCCCGATCATGCTGGAATAGGATTCACCCTCCTTTTGCGTCTGTCACTACGCCCAGCACTCGCGAGTTTGAAGCTCGTCACAGTCATTCAATCCCTGAATCCTACTCGGAATACCACAGACAAGGTTTAGACTTTCCGGATTCTCATGAATGCCGCCATCAATCAATCTGATGTAGAACGGAGGTGGTTGTCAGACACACGTTCATGGATTGAGGAAGGTGATGAGTGTCACTGATCATCACCTTCTCCATAGTTAGGCGCGAATGGATATCTTAGATAGGAACACGCATGTTTGAATAGAAAACAGAAATAATTGCATTAATTCATCGAAACACAGCAGAGCTCCTCACCCCCAACAATGGAGTTTAGAGACTCATGCCGTCAAAGAGTACAAAGTTCAGATCTAAAATGTCATGAGGTGCAAAATAAATCCCTAAAAGTTGTTTAAATACTAAACTAGTAACCTAGGTTTACAGAAGATGAGTAAACTATAACAGATAGTGCAGAAATCCACTTCTGGGGTCCACTTGGTGTGTGCTGGGGCTGAGACTAAAGCTTTCACGTGCCTGGGGCTGTTTTGGGCGTTCAACGCCAGCTTTGGATCCTTTTCTGGCGTTGAACTCCAACTTGCAACTTGTTTCTGGCGCTGGACGCCAGAATTGGGCAGAGAGCTGGCGTTGAACGCCAGTTTACGTCATCTATCCTTGAGCAAAGTATAAACTATTATATATTGCTGGAAAGCCCTGGATGTCTACTTTTTAACGCAATTGGAAGCGCGCCATTTGAAGTTCTGTAGCTCCAGAAAATTCACTTTGAGTGCAAGGAGGTCAGAATCCAATAGCATCAGCAGTCCTTTTTCAGCCTGAATCAGATTTTTGCTCAGCTCCCTCAATTTCAGCCAGAAAATACCTGAAATCACAGAAAAACACACAAACTCATAGTAAAGTCCAGAAATGTGGATTTTAATTAAAAACTAATAAAAATATACTAAAAACCAACTAACTCATACTAAAAACTAAGTAAAAACAATGCCCAAAAGCGTATAAATTATCCACTCATCACAACACCAAACGTAAATTGTTGCTTGTCCCCAAGCAACTAAAAACAAAGTAGGATAAAAAGAAGAGAATATACAATGAATTCCAAAAACATCTATGAAGATCAGTGTTAATTAGATGAGCGGGGCTGTTAGCTTTTTGCTTCTGAACAGTTTTGGCATCTCACTTTATCCTTTGAAGTTCAGAATGATTGACATCTATAGGAACTCAGAATCTAGATAGTGTTATTGATTCTCCTAGTTCAGTCTGTTGATTCTTGAACACAGCTACTTTATGAGTCTTGGCCGTGGCCCTAAGCACTCTGTTTTCCAGTATTACCACCGGATACATACATGCCACAGACACATAACTGGGTGAACCTTTTCAGATTGTGACTCAGCTTTGCTAGAGTCCCCAATTAGAGGTGTCCAGGGTTCTTAAGCACACTCTTCTTTTGCTTTGGACCTTGACTTTAACCGCTCAGTCTCAAGTTTTCACTTGACACCTTCACGCCACAAGCACATGGTTAGGAACAGCTTGGTTTAGCCGCTTAGGCCAGGATTTTATTCCTTTGGACCCTCCTATCCACTGATGCTCAAAGCCTTGAGATCCTTTTTATTTACCCTTGCCTTTTGGTTTTAAGGGCTACTGGCTTTTTGCTCTTGCCTTTTGGTTTTAAGAGCTTTTGGCTTTTTCTGCTTGCTTTTTCTCTTCTTTTTTTTTCGCTATTTTTTTTTCTGCAAGCTTTGTTCTTCACTGCTTTTTCTTGCTTCAAGAATCATTTTTATGATTTTTCAGATTATCAAATAATATTTCTCCTTTTTCATCATTCTTTCAAGAGCCAACAATTTTAACATTCATAAGCAACAAATTCAAAAGACATATGCACTGTTCAAGCATTCATTCAGAAAATAAAGAGTATTGCCACCACATCAAAATAATTAAACTATTTTAAAATTTGAAATTCATGTACATCTTTTTCTTTTTCAGAAAACAATTTTCATTTAAGAAAGGTGATGGATTCATAGGACATTCATATCTTTAAGACATAAACACTTAGATACTAGTGATCATATAGTAAAGACACAAACATAATTAAGCATGAAGTATAGTAAGCGAAAAACAGGAAAATAAGAACAAGGAGATTAAGGAATGGGTCCACCTTAATGAGGGTGGCGTCTTCCTCTTCTTGGAGAACCAATGGTGCTCTTGAGCTCCTCTATGTCTCTTCCTTGCCTTTGTTGCTCTTTCCTCATAGCTCTTTGATCTGCAGTCAATTGCTCTACCACTGAATTATGGAAAAAAAAGCAATACTTTTACCACACCAAACTTAAAAGGTTTGCTCATCTTCGAGCAAAAGAAGAAAGAAGTGGAGAAGATGGAGGAGATGGAAGTGTGTGAATGGGTGGGTTTGGGAGGGAAATGGTTTGAATTTGAATGGTGAGGTAGGTGGGGATCCTGTGGGGTCCACAGATCCAGTGGGGTCAAGGATTTAGCATCCCTGCTCCAATTAGGCGTACAAAATGTCCTTACTGTGCAATCCTGGTGTTTAACGCTAGACTGCTGCCTGTTTCTGGCGTTAAATTCCCAAATGTAGCCTGTTTCTGGCGTTTAACGCCAGACTGATGCTTGTTTCTGGCGTTAAACGCCAGCTTGGTGCTTGTTTCTGGCGTTAAACGCCAGACAGATGCTTATTTCTGGCGTTTAAACGCCAGAATGATCTTCCTCCAGGGTATGCTATTTTTCATGCTATTTTTCATTCTGTTTTTGATTTTCCATTTGTTTTTGTGACTTCACATGATCATCAACCTAAAGAAAACATAAAATAGCAATGGAAAATAAATAGATATAATTAAATAACATTGGGTTGCCTCCCAACAAGCGCTTCTTTAATGTCAATAGCTTGACAGTAAGCTCTCATGGAGCCTCACATATAATCAGAGCAAGGTTGGGACCTCCCAACACCAAACTTAGAGTTTGGTTGTGGCCTCCCAACACCAAACTTAGAGTTTGACTGTGGGGGCTTTGGTTGACTCTGCAGTGAGAGAAGTTTTTCATGCTTCCTCTTCCTGGTTATAGAACGAGAACCTTGTGTCTTATAGTTTGCAATGTCTTCAAACCACAGAGCTTCCTGAATAGCAAACAATTGCTCATCTGGAAAGGTTTCAGAGATCTCAGTAGGAGGGAGGGATGTTCCTGCTACTGGTTCTATCCGGGACAGGTGATCAGCTACTTGATTCTCTGTCCCTTTTCTGTCTCTTATTTCTATATCAAACTCTTGCAGAAGCAACACCCATCTTATGAGCCTGAGCTTTGAATCCTGCTTTGTGAGTAGATATTTAAGAGCAGCATGGTCAGTGTACACAATCACTTTTGATCCTACTAAGTAGGATCTAAACTTGTCAATGGCATAAACCACTGCAAGTAATTCTTTTTCTGTGGTTGTGTAATTTTTCTGGGCATCATTTAAAACACTGCTAGCATAATAAATGACATGCAGAAGCTTGTTATGCCTCTGTCCCAATAATGCACCAATGGTATGGTCACTGGCGTCACACATTAGTTCGAATGGTAATGTCCAGTCTGGTGCAGAAATAACTAGTGCTGTGACCAGCTTAGCTTTTAGGGTCTCAAACGCCTGCAGACACTTTGTGTCAAACACAAATGGCGTGTCAGTAGCTAGCAGATTGCTCAGAGGTTTTGCAATTTTTGAAAAATCCTTTATAAACCTCCTATAGAATCCTACATGCCCCAGAAAGCTTCTGATTGCCTTAACATTGGCAGGTGGTGGTAATTTTTCAATTACTTCAACTTTAGCTTGATCCACCTTTAATCCCTTGTTTGAAATTTTATGCCCAAGGACAATCCCTTCAGTCACCATAAAGTGACATTTTTCCCAGTTTAAAACTAGGTTGGTCTCTTGGCATCTTTTCAGAACAAGTGCTAAATGGTTAAGGCAGGAGCTGAATGAGTCTCCAAATACTGAAAAGTCATCCATGAAGACTTCCAGAAACTTCTCTACCATATCAGAGAAGATAGAGAGCATGCACCTCTGAAAGGTTGCAGGTGCATTACATAGACCAAAAGGCATTCTTCTGTAGGCAAACACTCCAGAAGGACATGTGAATGCTGTTTTCTCTTGGTCCTGAGGATCTACTGCAATTTGGTTGTAACCTGAATAGCCATCCAAAAAGCAGTAATATTCATGACCTGCTAGTCTCTCTAGCATCTGGTCTATGAATGGTAAAGGAAATGATCCTTCCTGGTGGCTGTATTGAGCCTTCTGTAGTCAATACACATACGCCACCCTGTAACTGTTCTTGTAGGAACCAGTTCATTCTTTTCATTATGAACCACTGTCATTCCTCCCTTCTTAGGGACAACATGGACATGGCTCACCCAGGGGCTATCAGAAATAGGATAGATAATCCCATCCTCTAGTAACTTAGTGACCTCTTTCTGCACCACCTCCTTCATGGCAGGATTTAGCCGCCTCTGTCGTTGAACCACTGGCTTAGCATCATCCTCCAATAGGATCTTGTGCATGCATCTGGCTGGGCTAGCCCTTAAGATCACTTATGGACCACCCAAGAGCTGTCTTGTGTGTCCTTAGCACCTGAATTAGTGCTTTCTCTTCCTGTGGCCCTAAAGCAGAGCTTATGATTACAGGAAAAGTGTTACCTTCTCCCAGAAATGCATATTTCAGGGATGGTGGTAGTGGTTTAAGCTCGGTTTAGGAGGTTTCTCCTCTTCCTGAGGAGTTTTCAGAGGTTCTTTTATTTCCTCTGGTTCCTCCAGATCAGGCTGAACATCTTTAAAAATGTCCTCTAGCTCTGATTCAAGACTCTCAGTTATATGGACCTCTTCCACCAGGGAGTCAATAATATCAACGCCCAGGCAGTCGTCTAATGTGTCTGGATGTTGCATAGCTTTGACAACATTCAACTTAAACTCATCCTCATTGACTCTCAGCGTTATCTCCCCTTTTTGGACGTCAATGAGGGTTCGTCCAGTTGCTAGGAATGGTCTTCCTAGAATGAGAGTTGCACTCTTGTGCTCCTCCATTTCCAGCACTGCAAAGTCAGTAGGAAAGGCAAATGGCCCAACCTTGACAATCATGTCCTCAATTATTCCTGATGGGTGTTTAATGGAGCCATCAGCAAGTTGAAGACAGATCCGGGTTGGGTTGACCTCTTCAGTCAAGCCAAGCTTTCTGATAGTGGATGCAGGGATTAGGTTGATGCTTGCCCCAAGATCACATAGAGCTGTCTTGGTGCAGTTACCCTCTAATATGCATGGTATCATAAAGCTCCCGGGATCTTTAAGCTTTTCTGGGAAGCTTTTCAGAATGACTGCACTGCATTCTTCAGTGAGGAGAACTCTTTCAGTTTCTCTCCAATCCTTCTTATGACTCAAGATATCTTTCATGAACTTGGCATAAGAGGGTATTTGCTCAAGTGCCTCTGCAAACGGAATCTTTATTTCAAGAGTCCTGAGATAGTCTGCAAAGCGGGCAAATTGCTTATCCTGCTCCTCTTTGCAGAGTTTTTGAGGATAAGGCATCTTGGCTTTGTATTCCTCAACCTTAGTTGCTGCAGGTTTATTTCCTACAGAGGTAGGTTGAGAAGCCTTCTTGAGGGATTTATTATCAGCACTTGCAGGTGTCTGATCCCTCACTGGCATTTGAAAGCCAGGGTTGGAAGCTGGAGTGGCGTTAGACGCCAACTCCTCATATGTTCCTGGCGTCTGAACGCCAGAACTGTGCTTCCTTTGGGCGTTCAACGCCAGATCCTTGCTTGTTTCTGGCGTTGAACGCCAGTCCTGAGCATGGTATGGGCATTCAGCGCCAGCCTTCCACCCAATTTCTGGCGTTTTAGCGCCAGAATTATTTTTCCCCGGGCTCTTACTGTCCTCAGATGGAATTTGGGTAGTTTGCTCATTTCTTGGCTTCCTGCTGCCTTGAGGTGGGATATTTAATGTTTTTCCACTTCTTAATTGAACTGCTTGGCATTCTTCTGTTATTTGTTTTGATAGCTGCTGCTTTGTTTGCTTTAATTGTTCTTCCATATTTATATTAGCCATCCTTGTCTCTTGTAGTCTCTCCCTGAATTCGGCTAACTGTTTTGTTAGAAAATCCAATTACTGATTGAATTCAGTAGCTTGTTCAGCAGGACTGAGTTCAGCAGTCACTGTTTTAGCCTCTTCTTTCATGGAAGGTTCGCTGCTTAAGTACAGATGCTGATTTCTGGCAACTGTATCAATGAGCTCTTGAGCTTCTTCAATTGTCTTCCTCATGTGGATAGATCCACCAGCTGAGTAGTCTAGAGACATCTGAGCTCTTTCTGTAAGCCCATAATAGAAGATGTCTAGCTGAACCCACTCTGAAAACATCTCAGAGGGGCATTTTCTTAGCATCTCTCTGTATCTCTCCCAGGCATCATAAAGAGATTCATTATCTCCTTGTTTAAAGCCTTGGATGTCCAGCCTTAGCTGTGTCATCCGTTTTGGAGGAAAGTATTGATTCAGGAATTTTTCTGTCAGCTGTTTCCATGTCCTTATGCTAGCCTTAGGTTGGTTATTTAACCATCTTTTGGCTTGGTCTTTTATAGCAAATGGAAACAGTAATAGTCTGTAGACATCCTGATCTACCTCCTTATCATGCACTGTGTCAGCAATTTGTAAAAACTGTGCCAGAAACTCTGTAGGTTCTTCCTATGGAAGACCGGAATACTGGCAGCTTTGCTGCACCATGATAATGAGCTGAGGATTCAACTCAAAGCTACTGACTCCAATGGAGGGTATGCAGATACTACTCCCATATGAAGCAGTAGAGGGGTTAGCATATGACCCCAGAGTCCTCCTGGACTGTTCATTTCCACTTAGATCCATGATGGAGAAAGGGAAATGATGTAAAATAAAAAAATTTTATTTTTATTTATTTATTTATTTCGAAAATGAAACAAATTAAAATAAAATAAATAAAAATGATTGAAAATTTTCGAAAAATTTGAGGAGAGAGAAAGTGGTTAGGAAGTTTTAAAAAGGATATGATGATTTTTGAAAAAGGTTTTAAATTTTGAAATAAGAATCTGAATTTTAAAGGTAATTTTTGAAAATTTGCCTTAAAGTAGAGCGAAAATATATTTTTGAATTTAAAGAGGAGAGAGAAAAACAATAAGATAGCACAAGATTTAAAATTTTTAGATCTAATGCTCCTTGTTTTGAAAATTTTGAAGGAAAAACACCAAGGAACACCAAACTTAAAAATTTTAAGATCAAGACACAAGGAAAACTCAAGAACACCTTGAAGACTCACAAGAACACCAAACTTAAAATTTTTAGAAAACCAAACTAAAATTTTTGAAAAACAAAGAAAAATCAACAAGAAGACACCAAACTTAAAGTTTGGCACAAAATTTAATAGAGAAATTATTATTTTTGAAAAAGATTTTTTTTTTTAAAAGAGTATACCAAACTGCCACGGACTTAGACCAACGCTCTAGCCAATTGGGCAGTAAATGTAACACTTGTTTTGAAGAAGTATAAAATTTTAACCAAGAACAATAATAAGAGACTCTAAACCAAAAAGAAAAATTTTCCTAATCTAAGCAACAAAATAAACCGTCAGTTGTTCAAACACGAACAATCCCCGGCAACAGCGCCAAAAACTTGGTGCACGAATTGTGAATCACACTTTTCACAACTCGTACCACTAACCAGCAAGTGCACTGGGTCGTCCAAGTAATACCTTACGTGAGTAAGGGTCGAATCCCACGGAGATTGTTGGTTTGAAGCAATCTATGGTTATCTTGCAATTCTTAGTCAGGAAGTCAATTATATTTATCAGTTGAATTACGAATAAACAAGAGAGCATGGGTTAAAAGTTACTTGTTATGCAGTAATGGAGAATATGTTGGAGTTTTGGAGATGCTTTGTCTTCTGAATCTCTGCTTTCCTCTGTCCTCTGATTCACGCACGCACGTCCTTCTATGGCAAGCTGTGTGTTGGGGAATCACCGTTGTCAATGGTTACATCCCCTCCTCTTGTGAAAATGGTCCAAATGCTCTGTCACAGCACGGCTAATCATCTGAGGTTCCCGATCATGCTGGAATAGGATTCACCCTCCTTTTGCGTCTGTCACTACGCCCAGCACTCGCGAGTTTGAAGCTCATCACAGTCATTCAATCCCTGAATCCTACTCGGAATACCACAGACAAGGTTTAGACTTTCCGGATTCTCATGAATGCCGCCATCAATCTAGCTTATACCACGGAGATTCTAATTAAGGAATCTAAGAGATATTCATTCAATCTGATGTAGAACGGAGGTGGTTGTCAGACACACGTTCATGGATTGAGGAAGGTGATGAGTGTCACTGATCATCACCTTCTCCATAGTTAGGCGCGAATGGATATCTTAGATAGGAACACGCATGTTTGAATAGAAAATAGAAATAATTGCATTAATTCATCGAAACACAGCAGAGCTCCTCACCCCCAACAATGGAGTTTAGAGACTCATGTCGTCAAAGAGTACAAAGTTCAGATCTAAAATGTCATGAGGTGCAAAATAAATCCCTAAAAGTTGTTTAAATACTAAACTAGTAACCTAGGTTTACAGAAGATGAGTAAACTATAACAGATAGTGCAGAAATCCACTTCTGGGGCCCACTTGGTGTGTGCTGGGGCTGAGAATAAAGCTTTCACGTTCCTGGGGCTGTTTTGGGCGTTCAACACCAGCTTTGGATCCTTTTCTGGCGTTGAACTCCAACTTGCAACTTGTTTCTGGCGCTGGACGCCAGAATTGGGCAGAGAGCTGGCGTTGAACGCCAGTTTACCTCATCTATCCTTTGAGCAAAGTATGGACTATTATATATTGCTGGAAAGCCCTGGATGTCTACTTTCCAACGCAATTAGAAGCGCGCCATTTGGAGTTCTGTAGCTCCAGAAAATCCACTTTGAGTGCAGGGAGGTCAGAATCTAACAGCATCAGCAGTCCTTTTTCAGCCTGAATCAGATTTTTGCTCAGCTCCCTCAATTTCAGCCAGAAAATACCTGAAATCACATAAAAATACACAAACTCATAGTAAAGTCCAGAAATGTGGATTTTAACTAAAAACTAATAAAAATATACTAAAAACCAACTAACTCATACTAAAAACTATGTAAAAACAATGCCAAAAAGCGTATAAATTATCCGCTCATCAACCATGCTTGCTATGTGATTGATTTTCACTTCTATATTTTTTCCTAAGTCCCGTAGCATCCATGTCCTCCACCTCTATGTCACTTAGGTGTTGCAACAACGTCAATATGTCATGGATTGTTGTGTAAGTTTCATACACCATTTTGTTCACTAAGTTAACTTACACATCAATCAATGCCCATTCATTATCCAATTTCAAAATTGCTTGACTTTTAGCTTGAATACTTTCATGCTTCTTTATTGCTTATTTGGTTGTCTTAGCCTACAAGTTTAAAGCATCTCAATCACACTAGAATGAGTGAAGCGTATACTTTCTTTTGTGTACTTGTGACATAACTTTTTATGCTAATGTATGTGTATTCTAAACCGCGCACAATTTTAGAACCCACACACACTATTCTCTAATGTCACACTAATTCACTCACTTCATTCTAGTGATTTACCTCATTCCAACAATTTACGCTTCCTTGCTTTTGTATGTTCTTACCTTATGGTGTTTATTTTATTTTTCATGACTAATGCACCACAAGCAAAAATGGAAGCGGAAGAAAGAACACACAGCAACCGGTTGACCTACAAGCTGAAGGTAGCAACCCGGAGAGTCGTCGTACCCCTTGCTCATCTTTGAGTGCACCGAGGACGGTGCAAACTTTTAAGTGTGGGGAGGTCGTCCGACCAGTCGGCGCTTTGTTTTTGGGTGATAAGTTTCTAATCCCAACACTTTTGCATTTCATTCTTAGGTCTTTTCGGATTTTTTAGTTGCATTTTCTTATTTTGCATATGTATATAATAAGCTTAGTCAAAATCATGATATTTTCCAAGGATTTTATCTATAGAGCACCCCAATTGATTGAAAAAATTTTTTTAGAACTTGCTTGAATTATACACTTTGTGGATCATGTTTTGAGATAAGAACACAAGCATGTGAGTTTTGAGCCTTAATTATGTGGTTACATCATATATAACCACTTATTTCCATTCTTGTGTGCATTATTCTCTTCCTATGAGTGTAATCTTTGATTTGTTTGATTCTTTATGTCCATTATGTTGTGTTACATGCATTTATATGATTGAGGTCATTGTTCAAATAGCTCACTTACCCAAATAGCCTACCTTTTATCTTCCATTGTTAGCCAATTTTGAGCCGATGCTTAACCCATTTGTTCTTAATGTTAGCACATTACAAGCCTAAGTGAAAAACAATAAATGTCCCTTGTTTGGATCTTTGATTAGCTTAGACTAGTGAGAGTGTTCATTACTTGATTTTGGGAAAGTTGGGAACATTGGGTAGAGATAAAAGTGTGCTTGTATTTTTGTGAAAAATTTTGGGAATTGGGTACATACTCATGTATTAATCGTGTGTAAACCATATGCATTGATGTTCTTGTATATATTTTAGTTTGAAAAAAAATAATATATATATATATATATATAGAGAGAGAGAGAGAGAGAGAGAGAAGAAAGAAAAAGAAAAGCAATAAAAAGGGGACAAAATTCCCCAAGGTGAAGTTCAATAATAATCAATGCATACGTGTGGTGATCAAAAAGAGAATGCATGAGTGTGTGAAAAAGTGAAAAATGGGTAGTTAGGTTGGCTTTGAAATTGTATAGGTTGTCATAGGTTAGGTGGGAAGTTTAAGCTCATCAAACATTCAAATTCAAGTCCACTTGACCATATGCATCGTTACCTTAACCCTAACCCCATTACAACCTATGGGAAAGTCCTCATGATATTTGTATGCATGCATGAAATAATTGTTGATTGTTAGAAGAAAAACAAATCTTGGATAGCATGATTAAGGGAGAATTGAGTGAATCAACCCTATACACTTGAGCGACTAGAGCGGATACACATCCGGTGAGGGTTCAATTGCTCAATTACATGTTTCCACCCATGATCATCTTTTCTTGCAAGTTTGTAAAATCTTTCAATGATTCATTTCAATTGTGGGTTTGCTTTGATTACTATTGCTTTAGCCCTTGTACTTGCACATGTATTCTTGGAGATTGATTTATTTTGACCAAGCAATTGCATTCATGTAGATAGATTGCATATAGATAGATTGTATATAGTTAGTTTGCATTGGATAAATTTTGATACCCCTTTGCTTCTTTCTTGATTTTAGCATAAGGACAGGCTTGGTTTAAGTGTCGGGAGGTTTGATAAACCCCAATTTTATGATTTATCTTATGCTTATTTTAGGGGATTCTATCACCTTTTTCCCACATTTATTCAATGAAATAGCATGGTTTTGTAATTCTCCCTTAATTTGTGCTTAAGTGTAAAAACATGCTTTTTAGGCCCTTAAATTGGTGATTTTAATTCACTTTAATTCCATTCGATGCCTTGATGCGTTTACTAAGTGATTTCAGGTTCATAAGGCAAGTATTGGATGGAAAAAATGAAGAGAAAAACATACAAAGTGGAGAATGCATGAGGAAACAAGGATTTGGAGAACATCAACCCACGCGCACGGGCAGAAGACACACACGCGTGGAAGTAAAGTTGCTTGGCGACGCGTACGCGCACATGACACGTACGCGTGGATAGGAAAATTGCCAAGCGACGCGCACGCGTGACCCGCACGTATGCGTCGATACTCGCACGTGACCCACTTAAGGGCAAAATGCTGGGGATGATTTCTGAGCTGCCCAGGCCCAAATCCAACTATTTCTAAGGGTATTTCATGCAGAATTAAAGCTAGAGCAGGGGGGAGCAATTGTTTGTAACTTAGCATCATGCAGGTTAGTTTCTAGAGAGAGAAACTCCCTCTTCTCTCTTGAATTAGGGTTCTTAGGACATTTTCATCTTAGATCTAGGCTTAATTCCATGTTTTCATCTTATTTCCTTTACAATTTCTTATTCTACTAGTCTATTCTCCTTAGTTCTCTTGTCAATTTTACTTTTATGTCTCTTTTATGTTTATGAATGCTCATGTTGGATTTTGTTCACATTTAATAAAATTTAATGTTTGATGTTCTTTTATTGATGATTTGAGTTGTGATGTTACTTTTCTTGTAGTTGGTAGTTGGTAGATTTTATTGGCTCTTGCAATTTATGCTGTTTACTTTTATTACACTCTAGATGTTTGATGAAATATTTTCTTTAGTTTTTTATTAGTTTTCTTGACTCTTGACCTAGGCTAAGGGGATTGAGTGACCTTGAGTCGTTGGGTCTCATTGAATTGATGATTTGAGAATCCTTGCTGATCAATTTGATACTCATTGACACTAACCCACTACTAAGCCAATTAGTAGCTAGGTTGGGACTTATGGGTTGATGTGATCAAATCTATTTGATGTACTTCAAACTTAGGAGTAAACGTTAGGTACTTAAGGCTTTTGGAGGTAGACTTAATAGGTTGGCCCCTCATAATTATCAATATTTAGTTTGTTGACAAGGATGGTGATCTCAATTACCTATGTCTAGTCAAGAGTTCTTTTCCTTTATTTTATTAAGTTCTTATCATTTATTTTCTTGTCATTTATTTTCTTGCCAATTGAAAATCAAACCCCTTGCCCTTCATAGCCAATAATTGACCACTTCATTGCAATTTCTTGTGAGATGACTCGGAGTCTAAATACTTCGGTTAATTCTTATTGGGGTTTGTACTTGTGACAACCAATATTTTTGCATGTGAGGATTCTTTGTCGGGTTAGAACTATACTTGCAACGAGAATTCATTTGTGAAATTCTAACCCGTGCAAGGAAATCGAACATCACGTACGCGTCGCTGAACTTTCGCAATGTCACGCGTACGCGTCATCCACACATACTCATCGCCTAACCACATGAAAACTATGCCAAATTGCATATCATTTTGAAGACCCGGATGTTAGCTTTCCAACGCAACTAGAACCGCCTCATTCGGACTTCTGTAGCTCAAGTTATGATCAATTTAGTATGAAGAGGTCAGGCTTGACAACTTAGCAATTCCTTCAATTTCTTGTATTCCTTCCACTTTTGCATGCTTCCTTTCCATCTTCTAAGCCATTACTGCCCTATAAACCCTGAAAATACTTAACAAACATATCACAACATCGAATGGTAATAAGAGAGGATTAAAATTAGCAAATTTAAGGCCAAAGAAGCATGTTTTCAATCATAGCACAAAATTAGGAAGGAAAATGTAAAACATGCGAATTATATGAATAAGTGTGAGTTTAGTGGATAAAATCTACTAAATTAAGCACAAGATAAACCCTAAAAATGGGGTTTATCACTTTTCCACACTTAACTTTAGCATTTCCTCATGCTAAACTCAAGAGAAACTATAAAAGAGTGAAGAGGAATGGTAAGACTTATTAAATACAACCTATCTATATGAATGCAGCTACATGCAAAAATGATTCTACGTACTTGGTTAAAAATAGATAAACCTTTCAAGAACGAATATGAACTGGATTTCACTAATTCAAATCATAAAAATGAAGTACAAATAGACTTGCAAGAAGAAGATAGCTCATGAAAGCCGGGAACAAAGAATCGAGCATCGAACCCTCACCGGAAGTATATACACTCTAATCACTCTAGTGTCTAAGGGTCGATTCTCTCAGTTCTCTACTAATCTTGTTTTCTAAAGCTTTCTCTTCTTCTACCAATCAACAAAGAATCAATGCACAGATTCACATATCAAGAGGTCTTTTAAGGGTTGTAATGGGGTTAGGGTCAAGGTAGGATTGTATTTGGTCAAGTGGACTAAAATCTGAATCCTTAATTAACTTAAATTTCCCACCTAAATTAAGACAATTCATGTAATCACAATACAAAATCTAACTACCCATTTACTATGTTTACCATATATTCATGGTATCGAATGGTAATAAGAGAGTATTAAAATTAGCAAATTTAAGGCCAAAGAAGCATGTTTTCAATCATAGCACAAAATTAGGAAGAAAAATGTAAAACATGCAAATTATATGAATAAGTGTGAGTTTAGTGGATAAAATCCACTAAATTATGCACAAGATAAACCCTAAAAATGGGGTTTATCACTTCTCCTTTAAATACTAAACTAATGACTAGTATGGAAAACAGTCTTTTTAGTGCTAAAATCCACTTCTGGGGCCCACTTGGTGAGTGTTTGGGCTGAGCTTGATTGGAATCCACATGCTAGGAGGCCTTTAGGGCATTGAACACTGGCTAGGGGGTCCTCTTTGGGGGTTTGGACGCTGGTCTCCTCCTTTGGGCGCTGGACGCCTAGAATGGAGAAGGAAATTGGCATTGAACACCAGTTTTGGGCCTTCTAATCTAAAGCAAAGTATAGACTATTATATATTACTGGAAAGCTCTAGAAGGCAGCTTTCTATAGCCGTTCAGAATGTTCCTTTTGGACTTCTGTAGCTCCAGAAAAGCTCTTCCGAGTACAAGGAGGTCAGATCCGGACAGCATCTGCAGTGCTTTCTCTGTCTTTGAATCAGACTTTTGCTAACTTTCGTTCCAGCTCCTCAATTTCAGCCAGAAAATACTTGAAATTGCATAAAAACATACAAACTCAAAGTAGAATCCAAAAATGTGAATTTAACACTAAAACCTATGAAATCTTAATAAAAATTAAACAAAACATGCTAAAAACTATATGAAAATGATGCCAAAAAACGTATAAAATATCCGCTCATCACAACACCAAACTTAAGTTGTTGCTTTTCACCAAGAAACTAAAAACACAGTAGGATAAAAAAAAATAAGAAGAGTAAGATACAATAAATCTCAGAGTTTCCAATGAAGCTCAGTTTCAATTAGATGAGCGGGACTTAGTAGCTTTTTGCTTCTGAATAATTTTGGCATCTCACTATCTATGGAAACTTAGAAATGTTGGTCTCTTTAGGAACTTAGAATCCAGATAATATTATTGACTCTCCTATTTCAGTTCTTTTTCATTCTTGAACACAACTTTTGGAGTCTTGGCCGTGACCCTAAGCACTTTGTTTTCCAGTATTACCACCAGATACATAAATGCCACATACACTTTAACTGGGTGAACTTTTTCAGATTGTGATTCAATTTTGCTAGAATCCCCAGATAGACGTATCCAGATTTCTTAAGCACACTCTTTTTGCTTTGGACCACGACTTTAACTGCTCAGTCTCAAGCTTTTCACTTGACACCTTCACACCACAAGCACATGGTTAGGGACAGATTGGTTGAGCCGCTTAGGCCAGGATTTTATTCCTTGTAGGCCCTCTTAACCATTCATGCTCAAAGCCTTGGATCCTTTTACCCTTGCCTTTTAGTTTAAAGGGTTACTGCCTTTTTGCTCTTGCCTTTTGGTTTAAAGAGCTGTTGGCTTTTTCTGCTTTTTATTTATTTATTATTTTTTGCCTATTTTTTTTCGCATGCATATACTATTTTTTTCTTTTGCAACATGCTTTTTCTTTTTCTTTTTGCTGCTATTTCTTGCTTCAAGAATCAATTTTTGAATTTTTTAGATTATCAATAATATTTTTCCTTTTTCATCATTCTTTCAAGAACCAACATTATAAAATTCCAACTTCAAATACGCACTATCTATTCATACATTCAGAAAACAAAAGCAATGCCACCACATCAAAATAATTGAACTATTCTTATTTTAAACTTGAAATTCATGTATCTCTCAATTCTTTTCAAATAAAATTTTCATTTTAAGCAAGGTGAGAGATATATAGAACATTTTATAGCCTTAAGACATAAATACAAATGATCATGCAACAAGAACAAGAGAACAGACAACACAACATAACAGAAAACAGAAAAATACAAAAGGAAAGGAGATAAAGAGAATGAATCCACCTCTAATGGTGGCGGCTAGTACTCCTTCTTGAGGATCCAATGTGGTTAATGACTTGCATCATCTACCTCTTTCTCTTGTCTAAAAGGACCATAGAATTGGTGAATTCTCATTCAATTGATGTAATTACTTGAACTAAATGATGAATTTTATAGGACATTGCTTTGAAAAGAGTCTTGTTTGAATTTTTGCTGAAAATAACAACAAAAGAGGAAGAAAGTAAGAAAAGGGAGCTAGGCGTGTGTACTGGAAATGCCACTTAGTGTAAACGCCATCATTTTGACTGAGCATGGCACACCAACTATTAGGCGTGGCATGCCAGCTATCAGTTCCAGGAAGCAAATGGGAAGAACTTCAATGGGCGTGGCATGCCAAAGTAGGGCGTGCACGCCAGAGTAGGGCGTGGCACGCCAGTTGTCATTTCTAGAAAGAGCCCAAGGAGGAGTTTCTATAGGCGTGGCACGCCAGTTACATTTACCAAGGGAGTCTCCATGAAGAATTACAATGGGCGTGGCACGCCAGTTATCTTTTCCAGAAGAGGAACTTCAAGTTTTACTATGGGCATGGCATGTCACTGCTGGGCATGGAACGCCAGGCATTCTATCCAGAGAGGGATCCTAGAAGACTTGTAAAGGGCGCGGCATGCCAAGATGGGCATGCAATGCCAGCCTCATCCTCCACAATGAGCGTTGCACGCCAGGTCAAAGGCATGGCACGCCAGTGCAACTGAGCAGAGGAGAATGGGGAAAACACCATTATGGGTGTGCCACTTAAGTCCTGGGCGTGGCACGCCAAGGTTAAGTTCTCACACCAACTTTAATGGGCATGCCTCTTGATACTAGAGAAGTGGCAGGCCAAGCTTTTGGGTCCACAACATCATTATGGTCGTGTCACTTGGGACTAAGTGCGGCACGCCAGTTCATTTGATCAGAGAGGGGAAGTAAAGCTCCAACAAGGGCGTGGCACGCCAGATCGAAGGCGTGGTACGCCAGTACAAGCCTCAAGAGATGAAGAGACAAGGCTTCCCCAAAGGCGTGCCACTTGGGACTTTAGGCGTGGCATGCCATGGCAAAATATCAATGGGCATGCCACTTGATGCTTGGGGCGTGGCACACCAACCTTGCTCGCATCATGGGTGTGCCACTTGAATCATGGGCGTGGCACGCCAGTTCAACCTTCCAGAGGGGAGAATTCATGCCTTATAAAGGTCGTGGCACACCAGACCTAGGCGTGGCACGCCAGTTCAACCTTCCAGAGAAGAGATTGAAGGCTTTATCGAAGGCGTGGCACGCCAGCACAAGTGACTAGAGGACAAGGAGGAAGCGCATAACAAGGGCGTGACAAGCCACTGCTGGGCGTGGCACGCCAGTTCAACTTTCCAGAAGAGAAGAATGAGGACTTTGCTGGGGGCATGGCATGCCATTTCTGGGCATGCCACGCTAGTTCAATTCACCAGAGAGGAAGAAGGAAGATAACAAAGGGAGCGTGCCACTTGGAAGCCAGGAGTGGCACGCCAGGCGAGTTTTACAAAGGGAGCGTGCCACATGGGAGCTTGGCGTGGCACGCCAAGCCAAGCCATTGAGCTGGGCATGGCACGCCATGCACACGCCGCTCACACGCCAGGCACATGTCTCATTTTAGTGATTTTTCTCTGTAGTTTTTCAATTGTATTTTCTTTTCTTTTTGTAATTTTCATTTCTAGTAATAGGAGTAGTATAAATACCCCTTGAGAGTACTGATTGGGGGGTTGGTGAGTTGGTTATTAGCTTGAAACTTTTACTTTACACTTCACCTCATCTTCTTCCATCCATTGTACTTCTCTTTAAGCTATGAGTAGCTAACTTCCTTCTCATTGGGGGAGGGAGCTCTGTTGTACTTGATGGATTGAGTGATAGTGAATTTCTTCTTCTCTTCATCTCTCTTTGATTTGCTAGAAGGAATTTCGTTCTCTATGCTTAGTGTTCAATCATCTTGGAAAAGATGTTGAATGCAAAATGGGTTTCATAGGAGCCTTGGAAAAGAAAACATGAAACCATACTTGAAATCTCTTCTCATATTAAGTAGATCTGGGTTCTGGGATTGGATATGGTGACATGAAATCTACCCAATATTTCGATCTATGAGGATGTGTGGTAAAATCAAGGACCAAGCTTAACTCTCTTCATGAGAAATTAGTCCACGGAATTGGCTGATTATCAAGATTTGAAAGATTGAGTCACCAAAGAATTGGGACTCAATCAATCATGATTGCCAAGAGGTCAATGAGTTGCATGATTGAAGATGAGATAATCTGAATTTGATCCAAAGAGAGCAACATCTCCCAACTCCAATGAATCTTTCCTATTCTTATCTTCCTTATTCTTTATAGCTTTCTTTAATTTTTACTATTAACCCATTCCCGTTTAGAGTTTAGTCATTTATGTTTCTTCAATTTCCTTCCATGTTCTTCACATTTCTGTACTTTATTGCTTTTCTTTATCCTTAAGTCATTTACATTTTGTCATTTAGAATTCTGCACACAACAATTACTCTTGATTAGCTTGACTAAATCACCCAGTAACTAAAGTTGTTCAATCAATCAATCCCTATGGGATTCGACCTTACTCATTGTGAGTTATTACTTGATGACAATTTAGTATACTTGCAAAAGACAGGTTCATTATAGTGATATAGTGAATTTCTAGTCCATCAGTGGTGCTTGATCTCTTTAATGTCACTCCTTTGCCTTTGTTGTTCTTTCCTCAAAGCCCTTTGATCTTCTCTGATGGATCTTTGGTCTTCCCTTATTTCATTGAGGATAGTGGAATGCTCTTGATGCTCCAACCTCAATTACTCCATGTTAGAGCTCAATTCTACCATGGAAGTATGCCATTGATCCCAATAGCTTTGAGGAGGAAAATATATCCCTTGAGGCATCTCAGGGATCTCATGCTGAGGCGGCTGTATAGGCTCTTGTGCATGCTCTCTAGTTTTCTCCATCCTCTTCTTAGTGATGGGCTTGTCCTCCCTAATGGAGATATCTCCCTTTATGACAATTCCAGCTAAATTGCATAGATGACAGATGAGATGTGGGAATGCCAACCTTGCATTGGTGGAAGGCTTCTCAGCTATCTTGTACAATTCTTGAGGGATCACCTCATGTACTTCCACCTCACTTCCAATCATGATGCAATGGATCATGATAGCTCTGTCAATGGTCACTTCTGACCGATTGCTAGTTGGGATGATAGAGCGTTTGATGAATTCTAACCATCCTCTAGCTATGGGCTTTAGGTCAAGCCTTCTTAGTTGAATGGGCTTGCTTTGGGAATCCCTTTTCCACTATGCTCCTTCCATATAAATGTCTAAGAGCACTTAATTCAGTCTCTGATCAAAGTCAACTCTTCTACTGTAAGGATGTAGATCACCTTGCATCAAAGGCAAGTTGAACGCCAATCTCACACTTTCCGGGCTTAAATCTAAGATTCTCCCTCGGACCATGGTGCTCCAATTATTTGGATTTGGGTTCACACTAGTGTCATAGTTTTTAGTAACCCATGCATTAGCATAGAATTCTTGTACCATTAAAATCTCAACATCCTGAATGGGATTGGTTAGGACTTCCCAACCTCTTCTTCAGATCTCTCTTTGGATTTTGGGATACTCATTCTTCTTGAGCTTGAAAGGGACTTCAGGGATCACTTTCTTCTCTGCCACTACTTCATAGAAGTGGTCTTGGTGGGCTTTGGTGATGAATCTCTCCATCTCCCAAAATTCAGTGGTGGCGGCTACGGCCTTTCCTTTCCTCTTTCTAGAGGATTCTCCAACCTTGGGTGCCATAAGTGGTAATGGAAAGCACAAAAAAACGCTTTTCCCACATCAAACTTAAAAGTTTTGCTCGTCCTCGAGCAAAAATAAAGAAAAGAGAAGAATGGAGTAGAAGTAGAAGAAAATAGAAGGAGATAGAGGGAAAGATAGGGCTAAGTCGAATGGGGCTTATGAGTGTATGAGAGGTGTGTGTATGAAAGGTTAGAAGGAGGGGTATTTATAGGAGGGGGTATGATTGGGTTCGGCCATGGGTGGATAAATGGAAGGAAAATTTGATTTTGAAGTGGGTGGGGGTTGGTGGGAGTTATGATGGTTTTGGGGAAGTGATATGGATGTGATTGGGCTAGGTTTATAGGGAAGACTGTACGGGGAAGTGTGAAAGTAAGTGGGGTAGGTGAAGATGCTATGGGACCCACTGGTCCTGAGAGGCTAGGGAATTCAGATTCTCTGCCCTCTGCACTGGTGTTTGAATGCCCAGGGTCTGCTCGCTGGCTGGCGTTCAATGCCAGCTATGCTGCCTATTAGGGACGTTGAACGCCCAGCTAGTGCTCCCTGGCTGGCACTTAACACCAGTAACACTCCATCCAGAGTGTTCTATTTTTTCTGCTAAGCAATTCTGTCTATGTTTTGACTGCTGTACATGATCATGAACCAAAAAAAATATAAAAAAAAATAAAATAAAAGAAAAATAGAAGTAATTAATTAAGGTTGGATTGCCTCCCGACAAGCACTTCTTTAACATCATTAGCTTGACGGTTAGCTCCTTACGGAGGTGTTCCGAGGATTACTTGAAACTGTAGGTCGATCTCGGACGAGATCTTCTGTGCTGGTCGGAGATGATGTGTTTGGCTGGTGAGTGGCGGCCGGAGCTGTCGTGTCCGAAGTGTTGATCTAGCTGCACTGCTGATCCCTTATCACCGGAGGATGGGGGGTACTGACGTTAGGATTTTATGGTGGTAAAGAATTTTATAAAAACAGTCGCGTTGTAGATATAGTCTCTAAACCAACAGAAATCCCTTCGTACAAACGTTTGGTTGTCACAAGTAACAAACCCCTAAATAAATTGATAACCGAAGTATTCAAACCTCGGGTCGTCTTCTCAAGGAACTGCAGGGAAGTATGTTCTTATTATTGGTTATGGAGATTGTAAATTGGGGTTTTGAGAATGAGGAGTGAATAGTTTAATTAGAAATTAAAGTAAATGAAGAACAAGTAATTTAAATGGCAAGTAAAATAAATAAATGACTGTAAATAAACTTTTGGCAAGGTATGAGAAATTAGAGGTCCTATCCTAGCTATCCTTATCAATGATGATGAGAATTGAATCTTAATTCCACTTTGTTAACTTTTACTAAGATAAAGGAAGATCAAGGGATTAATTGGTTTGATCTTCGAATCCTATTTATTTCCTAAGAAAAGATTGGGATTATTGAAGTTCAGTTTAATTAACAAAGATAACAATTATCAATCATGTTTGAGTTTGATAACTCCTGAGTTACTGATTTCTTAACCAAGACCAAAAGGAGAAAAATAAATCTACTAGAATAAAAATGCCTTCAGATGGGAATAACAATAATGTAAATAAAAGAAAAGCAATTATAAACTGAAATACCTCAAATAACATTAATTCAAAATAATAATCTGTAACATGAAAGAATTCATAAATCAAATTGCAACATCAAATAATCAACTAAAGTAATGGAATGAATAAAAAGTAAAAGGGAAGCTTAAAGTAAAAGAACATTGAACCTGGGATCGAGAGTCACTCCTAAAACTAAGAGAAATCCTAAATCCTAATCCTAAGAGAGAAGAGAGAGGAGACAACCTCTCTCTAAACTAAATCTAAATCATTAAAACTAACTAAAGTGGAGACTCTCCTTGAATGGATGTATCCCCTCACTTCATAACCTCTAGTCTATGCCTTCTGGACTTGGATTTGGGCCAAAAAGGGCTTCAGAATTTGCTGGGAGCGTTTTCTGCAATTTCTGGTGCGTGGCCTCTGTCACGCGTCCGCGTGGGTCACGCGGTCGCGTCATTCGGAGTTTTCTTTGTCACGCGGTCGCGTCAGTCATGCGGCCGCGTCGCTGCTTCTTCGCGCTTGGCATGCATCCGCGTCGCCCATGCGATCGCGTGGATGCCAGTTTCTCCAAAAACTCCATTTTGTGCTTTCCTTCCATTTTTGTATGTTTCCTTTCCATCCTTTAAGTCATTCCTGCCTTAGAAGATCTGAAACTACTCAACACACTAATCACGGCATCGAATGGAAATAAAGGTAATTAAAATAATTAATTTTAAAGCATAGAAAACATGTTTTTCACATACATCACATAATAAGGAAGGGAAAGTAAAACCATGCAAATAATCAACCTCCCCACACTTAAACAATAGCATGTCCTCATGCTAACTCCAAGAGTAATGATAGGTTAAAGTGGTGGAATGCCATGCAATGCAATCTAATCGAAATGCAACTACCTAGATGCATCATGCATCATGCAATTCTAATTTTTATTCACTTGAATATAAAGCTTGCATGTAGTTGAGTTAATTCACATTCTCAAGGAGTCATATATATATATATATATATATATATATATATATATATATATATATACCGAAACCTTAGATAATGATAAAGCACCTTTACAGTTGAGATGGGAGAGAAAAACATGTTATAAACTTGCAAGACAATTAATAATTCAAGCAGAGATATATGTTAATGAGCTATTGAACCCTCACTGGATTTTGTGTTTACTCTCTAGTCACTCAGTGTTTATTGGGTTAATCACTCTATTCTTCTTTTTATTCTCACTTTCTATAACTTTGTTCTTCATCTAACCAATCAAAAATTGATGCCGGCGGAAATTGGCGAGTTAAGAATGATTATAAAATATGCGTTGCGAGTATAGTCTCAACCAACCAGAAATCCGCTTATCAATTTAAAAGGGTGTCACAGAAATTAAAATGAAAATACTGGGAGTATGAATCCCAAGTCGTCTCCTAACGAGTTGCAGAAAAGTGTGCTATTTTGTTAATCAGATGTTTTCAAAAAGGTTTGAGTTGAATGGCAGAAAATTAAATTAGAGAATTTATATAAAGTTAAATAAAAGCCTTGACTGGGAGTTGATTAGCTGGAAGCCCTATTCTTATTGCAGTACTCTCAAGATTAATTGATAATTGGGGGTTATTCTGTTTAGTTGTCCCTTACCAAGTAAGGGAAAGTTAAACAAGTTGGAATGCTGTTCTATCCACAAGTTCCAATCCGCTCTTGGGAGGATTGGTGTTAGTGACTAGAGAGCAATCCAACGATAAACCCAATTACAATCTTTCTCTTGAGCATCCCAACTCAAGGATTTCTTTCAATCAACTCCCCATCAAGTTAGGGAACTACTCGCTCATTGTAAATGCAAAATTCATAACACAAGAAAGGGAATTAAAGAAAGACATGATAAATAATAATCAAAAGATTAATTAAAAATAAAAGTGATTCTTGTATTTAATAAATGCTAAAATAATCCAATAGTAAAATTAAGTAAATTAAGGAACATGGAAGAGTAAGAGACAAGTAAAGAGAACGAACTAGAATGTCGAAGTCTTGATGAGGCAATAACTCTTCTCAATATCCAAATGAAAAACAATGAAAAATAACGAATCCTAAAAACCATGAATGTGTAGAGAGAAAACCTAGAGGAGAGAAAAACTAGATCTAAAAAACTAAAACTATGCGGAATGAATGTTGTTGTTGGTTTCTGCATGTTCTTTGGCTCTAGTATGCTTTTCTGGGCCGAAAACTGCGTCAAAATAAGGCCCAAAATCGCCTCCAACGATTCTGCAGATTATGCAGATCGCGCATGTCACGTGGTCGCGTCATCCATGCGACCGCGTCATTCGGCTTTCTGCTTTGCCACGCGGTCGCGTCATCCATGCGGCCGCGTCACTCGTGCTATTCCATGCCGCGCGATCGCGTCATCCATGCGTCCGCGTCACTGCGATTTCCTCTCTTTCGCGCGGTCGCGTCATCCATGCGGCCGCGTCACTTCTCGCTGGTCATCTCCTCAATTCCTTGTGTTCCTTCCATTTTTGCAAGCTTCCTCTCCAATCTCCAACTCATTCATTCCCTATAAAGCCTGAAACACTTAACACACAGATCACGGCATCGAATGGAATAAAGGAGAAATAAAATACATAATTAAAAGTCTCTAGGAAGGAAGTTTTCAATCATGCAATAACTTTAGGAGGGAATTATAAATGCATGCTTATTTAATGAATAAGTGGGTAAAGATCATGATAAAACCACATAAATAAACACAATATAAACCATAAAATAGTGGTTTATCAGGTACCTGCAAGGGACTCCGATGCTTAAGTTAGCAAGGGTATTAGCAGGTTTTTATGTAGAATCAGAGTATGAGTTATACTTGGGTGCTCCAGTGTATTTATAATAGTGTGGAGTGACCTTCTTTAGATAAGATAAGTTAGTTATTTTATCTTTATCTTATCTTATCTTTGAGTGAGGTCAGCTTATCTTTAAGGGAACCGTCCTTCTCTCTGTAGGCTTGGGATGCCTTTGGATACGGGTCGTATTCCTTAAGTTGGGCCCCTTTTAGGGCTTTCCTGTTGATTTGACCGAACTCTTTGAGAAGAGGTAGGATAGCCTGACATGAAGAGGTCGGTCGCTTTGTTACTAAACATCCCGGATCGGATATCTCGACCCAGGGTGTGAACAGTGCCCCTGCTTGAGCTCGGTCTTCTTTTTTGAGGTCGAGTCCTTGACTTCGATCCTTCTCTAGTGAAGCCGAACTCGAGCATTTGTCGATTTCTTTCATTGTAGAATTTTTTTGAATGTGGAATGTTTTCCTCTGAAAGCGCGCGCTTTTATATCAGCGCTCTGTTATTGGGAACGTGCGAGGGTTTAATACCTTCATTAATTGGTTTTAATTGCCCCGTTTCCCTTGTTTTTTTATTTTGAATTTTGCAATCAGAAACGGTTTCTTTTCTTCGTTTTTCTTTGTAACTTCTCCCTTCACTCTCTCGCTTTCTGTTTTCGCCTACACTTTGCCTTTCTTGCGTTGCGGCGTCATTCGGCGAATTTTTAGGCGATTCCGTCTTTCCATTTTCAATCTCCTTCGAAGCTTCTTCCTTCGTTCAGGTTGATTTTTCTTTCTTTGTGCTTCTTTTGTTGTTTTTTCCTTCGGTTCTTGTTAAAGTTTTGGTTTTAAATGCATGTTTGGAAAGCTTGAGTCTTTTTGCATTGTCATGCTCGCTTGTCGCTGTGCTACATGTTTTTTTGGTTTTTTATGAACCTATTTTACTTTGCCTAGAAGGTTGCTCCTTTTGATGACTTTCACTCTGTTGATGATTTTATTGATGATCCTTTGTAGAAAGTAACGATTTTTTCTAGTGGCTTCTTTATTTGGGGTGTTTATTTTCTGAAAAAGGTGGCGTCTTTGATGACTTCTTATTGATACTTTCGTTGCTTGGTAGTTCCGTCTGCGACTGTGAATTTGGGAGGTAGTTATTTTGATGACTTTATTTGATTTGTAGCTCGTGGCGTTCTTCTCAAAGTGTTATCTTCCTGTTAAGATGTGTAGAGATGTAAACTTGTAAGTTTCCCTGAGTCCTTGTTCCATAAGTTGCCTCCAAAGGATGCCCCTGGATCTTTAGTGTGGGTCCTGGGGTTTTCTTTCGTTCCTTGTATTGTTCTGGTGTCATGCTTGTCTGAGTTATTCTGATATGGTTTTTGACTTTATTCGAGATGTTTGGGTTAGTAATCCCTTTTCTTCTTTTCTTGCTGTAGGACTAGTTGACCTGATGTCTTCTCGCAAGAACATTGTTGAAACATCTTCTCAAGTCCCTAAGGGCATGGCTGATTGGGTGGATTCGATGGTTCTTTTATGTGTTTCTTTGGTTGATTCTGAATTTTGTCAGCAGCTTAGGCAATATCATAGGGTTTGTAATAGTGATAGTGAGGAAAAGAATTATGATCTTGTACCCCCTACTTCTGAAGAGAGAGTTTGTTTCTCTATTCGAGTTGCTGGAGACCGTCCTTTTTTCTATGCATACGATTTCTTCTTTGGCCAGATGAGCATCACCATTCCATTTACTCCTTTTGAGACCAATCTGTTGTGGTCTTGCAATGTAGCTCCATCCCAACTTCACCCCAATTCTTAGGGCTTTATAAAGATCTTTCAATTGTTGTGTCGTGAACTTGACGTCCCTGCCTCACAATCCCTTTTCTTTCATTTGTTTGTCTTGACAAAACCTGGGGGTGATGCACGAAAAACTTGTCTCTCAACAAATCTCCCTTCGGCAAGTGTACCGAAGTTATCGTCAAGTAAAAACTCACAATAGAGTGAGGTCGAATCCCACAGGGATTGATTGATCAAGCAACTTTAATTAGAAGAATGTTCTAGTTGAGCGAATCCAGAATTTGGGTTGAGAGTTACAGAAAATAAAATGGCGGGAATGTAAATAACAGAAAAGTAAATGCTAGAATTAAAGGACTGGAAGTAAATGACTGAAAATAAATTGCAGAATTGTAAATGGAAATGGGGATTTGCTCATAAAAGTAAATCGCAGAAATTAAAGAGAATGGGTAAGATTAGAGATGGGGAGTTCATTGGGCTTAGGAGATGTTGCAATTCTCTGGATCAAGTTCATTTTCATCTCTTCCTCAATCAATGCACTCATTGACCTCCTTGGCAATCTTAAGTGATTGAATTGCAATTTCTTGCAATTCAATCTCTCAAATCTTGATCAATAGCCAATTCATTGGTCAATTGCTCATGAGAAGAGATGAAGTATGATCACTGATTATACCACATGTATTTCCCAAACCAGGTATTGAGAGGGTTACAGTCACATACCCATCCAAACCCAATTTGGTACAGCATGAGAAAGCATTTCTAGCTTGATCTCTTCATTCCTCTTCCAAGGTTCAAAAGAGATCCAAGTTTGAATAGCTTCTCTTCCAAGATAACTACTCAATTGGATGAAGATCGAAAGCTTTCAAGTAAAATCAAGAGGAAAGATAGAAGAAGAACAATGAAAATTAGTATTGATCCATCAAATTACAACAGAGCTCCCTAACCCAATGAAAGGGGTTTAGTTGTTCATAGCTCTTGAAGATGAAAACAAAGATGGAGAATACATCATAAAACTAGAAATTGCAAAGAAAGTAAATACAGAGAGTAGTTCCTCAGCCTCCAGAACTTTTTTACAATTCAAAGCTACTCCTATATATACTACTCTTCTCAGCTTCTAGTTCACTCTTCAAGTCTTGGGCCTTTGGATCTTGAGTTTGAAGCAGTTCCTTTCTTTATTTGGGCTTGGTTTTACTTGCAGAGAGAAAGTGCGGAGTGGGCAGAGACTTAAGCTCAGGGTGTAAGGAGTGTTAATCATTTAGTGAAAGTTCAAGTTCGGGAACATTAGTGACACTTAACATTGTCACTAACGTTCCAATGCACCCCTTTTGCCTCACGTTAAAACCCATGTTAACTAGGTTAACATGGCTTTTAACGTTGCCTTGTCAACCTTCGAGAACGTTAGTGACACTCAACATTGTCACTAACGTTCCATTGTGCCCCCTTCTTGCTTCACGTTAAAGCTCACGTTAACTAGGTTAACATGGCTTCTAACGTGGCCTTTGCCATCCTTCGAGAACGTTAGTGACACTCAACATTGTCACTAACGTTCCAATGTGCCCCTAGGTCTCACGTTAGAGTCCACGTTAACTAGGTTAACGTGGCTTCTAACGTGGCCATCTTTTAGCCATCCCAACGTTAGTGACAATGTTGAGTGTCACTAACGTTGGCTCATCCTTCATTTCTTATCGTTAGCTTCCACGTTAACCAAGTTAACGTGGAAGTTAACGTGACTCTTGGGGGTTGTGTGGTTGCTTCAATGTTAGTGACAATGTTGAGTGTCACTAACGTTGTCGACAACTCTTCATCTTCTATGTTAGTTCCCACATTAACCAAGTTAACGTGGGAGTTAACGTGGTACTTAGCACCATAGGCCAACGTTAGTGACAATGTTGAGTGTCACTAACGTTGGCTTCTCTTCCCCCCTTTAACGTTAGAGGCCATGTTAACTAGGTTAACGTGGCTTCTAACGTGGCCACTTATGAGTGATTGCCAACGTTAGTGACAATGTTGAGTGTCACTAACGTTGGCTCAACTTCTATTCTGCACGTTAGAGTTCACGTTAACTTGGTTAACGTGACTCTCTAACGTGGGCATTGATGGTTTTTTTGAGAGTGTTATTGGCAATCACTTTTCTCATTAATCTTTGCAAGTTACCTCCCCTTTCTTGCTCCTTTTTGGTCCTGAAATCAAGCAACAAAGTGCATCAAAGCTCTAGTCCAAGTCATGAGTAATGCAACATAATATTTGTCACTAAACTTATGCAAAATCCTCATGAAATCATGTAAAATGCACAATGTATGCTTGAGTCAAGGCATAAGTGAATATTTACCCAAAACTAGCTTATTTCCTAAAGAAATGCATGAAACTAACCTAAAAACAGTAAAGAAAAGGTCAGTAAAACTGGCCAAAATGTCCTGGCATCACAACACCAAACTTAAAGCTTGCTTGTCCCTAAGCAAGTACTGGAACAAGAGAATGATGAATGGAATATCCAGAGGAATGAGTCATCCTTGTGGAAGTCATATTACTGATTTTATGGTGGTTTCATGCATAGCAACTTAGGTTCATTCCATTACTGGCTTTCAGACCTTTATCCTGTCCTAAAACACCTACTTTGTTCATATCCCATGAGACTTTTATTCGTTGATCCTTTTATTGTTATTACAAGGGTTGTTTGTGTTATTTAGGCTAAGTGCTCTGTAAGGGGGCAACTCTTTAAGATAAGCTTTCAGCCAACACTCCCGAACCAGTTGGTTCAAGGTGCTAGGTGTTGAGACACCCCTAAGGACTTACTCCCTCAAGCCTATCCCCTATACATACACACTACAGGCATTTAGTTTATTTATTTTCTTTTCTTGAGACCTTGGTGTCCAGCACCTCTTTGGGTTACTAAGTGTTCTGTAGTGAAGGTTACTCTTGATAGTGGACTTTCAGCTGATAATCCCGAGTTAGTTAACCCAAGTTACCAAGTGATAAGGCACCCCTAAGAGCTTATTCATCCAAGTATATCCCTCACACATGAGCACCACAGACACTTGCCTCAAGCTTAAAACCATTGATGCCTAGCCTTATTTCTTACTCTTTTTCTTTTGTTTTTCACTTCCATTGTTCTTTCCCTTTTCTCTTCTTAGGATCTTGTTATTAACTTAGTCTCATGGGTGTATTCAAAGTAAAGTATTCAGGATAGATAGTTGTCTTCCTAGCCTTGTGGTTGAACCAACTTAGCTAACTTATGACTACCCCAAAGATTCATGAATGCACTTCCACAATATGAACTCTACCCTGGTCTTTTACAACTATAATCATTCTCTTTTTATTTGATTTAAAGGGACAAGCTTACAAGTAGGTTAAGTGATGGTGCAGTGAGATTTAAACCAGAAATCATGGACCTCTTCAGAAGGAAAGACTTAAAAGACAGAATTTAAAGAAAAATTTAAACATATCATGGAAACATATTCTATTTCATACAAGATCTTCCCTATTTAAAGCATAGAAAAGATGGACTAAAAAAAACTCCACCACCTTTCATTCATGTGGATGTCGATGCTCCCATCCTTGTTTATCCTCATTGTGTCTCTCTTGAGTACTTGTACTTCCACTTCCCTTGCCTTTTCCAAGCAGCTTCCTCCAGAAACCACTATCTTCCATCTTCTTCTTGAGTGTCTCCTTTTGCTGTTTCACTTTTCTCTCTTCTTGTTCTACAAATTCTTTTTGAACTTCATCATATGCAGGGATGGCATAGTGTAGATGATGCATATTACTGGTCATGTAGTTCAACTCAGCTTGAGTGTTTACATAGAACTCCTCCCTATGTAGTTGCCTTCCTTCATTGAGTACACTGAACTCATTGAAAGTTTTCATTTGGGCTATCTGCCGCTGGTTGAGCTCTTGCAAGTGCTTCTCTTGAAGCTCTTGCCTCTCATTCACTTGGTTGATGGCTTGAGTGAGCTGAGAGTAGTGTTCCTGCTGCTGCTCCATTTGTTGTTTTTGCCGTGCTTCCTGTTGGTTCAGCCGGTTCAGTATTTGCTCTTGTCCTTCCATATGTCTCTGTCCTAAATCTTCAATGGCTCTTAGAAGGTGAGTCATATTCAAGTTGGCTGGGTCATGATACTCTTCTTGTTGATGTTCTTCCTGATGGTATTCCTCTTGATGAGCTTCTTCCTGGGCCCTTTGCCTTCCTATATGTGGCCTTCTTAGTTGCTGAGCCGGTGTGGTATAGACCATTCGCTCGAGTGTGACTAGCCTCCCTGGGTTTACCCAGTCTGGGCTGCTGTCCTCAAATACTACCTTGGCCTTGTTGCACAAGCAAAGAATGGTGCTGGGGTACCAAAGTCTGGCTCCTGAGTCAGCTTTCTTAGCTGACTCTTTAATCCCTTCGGCAATGAGCTCATGCACCTTGATTTCCCCACCTTGTACTAAGCATTGCACCATAGTGGCTCGATTGATGTTAACCTCCGAATTGTTAGCAGCTGGTAGGATGGACCTCCTTACAAGCTCAAACCACCCTTTGGCTTCAGGGTGAAGGTCCCCCCTTTTTATGAATTTCGGTCTCCCATCTGAGTACCTCTCCCAGTCAGCGGCTATGACATAGATATCTGATGCTATCTCTGAGAGCTCATCCTTATCGGGGCTTCTACTTATCCTTGCCTGATAACTCTCCTCATCAAAATGAGGTGATTTTAATTGAAGAGCTCTTGTTATGGCACTTGGGCTGAAGTCCACCTCCCTTCCTCTCACATAGCTTTTGAAGGTTGGGGCTTTGGCCTTATCCTCTCTAACTGCATTTGCATAGAATTCTTTGATGAGGTTTCCATTGATTTTCCCCTCTGGACTGGTGAGCAATTGCCACCCCCTCTGTTCGATTTTTCTCCAAATCTGTGGTGATTCATTGGCATTGATTTGGAAGATTAATTCTGGCAATATCCTTCTGGCACTTATCCGCTCAAATTCATGCTCCTGAAAGGCAGTCTTGAATCTCTTGTCATCAAAAGGAGCACTCTCCATAGGCCCTTTCCTCTTTTGCCTCTTTGAGCTTGATGATGCCATGGCTTGAATTGTTGTTTGAGGGGGTTTGAGGTTTCGGATAGATGAAGAGAGGGTTGGTTAAAGCAATTTGTGATGAAGGGTTTAGTGTGCCAATAGAAGTGTGGAGAGTGGGGATTTGAATGTGAGGAGTGAGCATTCACTACGGTTCACTTATATAAGAAAATCATGAGTGGATGAAGGGTGTGGATTGCATGAATGTTTACTAGATGAACGGATGGGGTTGTGTATGAAGGGAAGACAAGGATCATCACTTTAATGGGAGTGATTGGTTCGTTCTTCAAGGGTCTTCTTTCTCCAATGTTGCATGGCAGCATTTCCCCATGCGTTCCTTCTTGAGACATGTGTGTAGTGCTCTTCATTAAGTGGCGAAATCTCCCCCATTTAATTGTCCAATCAATCCTTTTTATGCTTCTTTTCCTTTCCTATAAAGATTTGAAATAAGGGAATTAATATATAAAAAAAATTAAAACTCTACGGCTAGAATAAAATGAAAGAAAGGATTTGATTGTTTGTTTATGAATTTCAACTAACTAACTAACTATTGGTGGTTCCTTATATGCATTTTGGTGGCACCATGGGGTGACACCAAACTTAGTCTGAAGCACTGTGATGAAAATTTTGTGTTCAAAGCTCCCAAGACTAGCATGCAACTTGGTTTGCTTTGAACACCAAACTTGTTCCTCACTATATTCTGCATAAGAAGATTTTTACCAATTGTTTGTTAAGTTTGGATTGAAGCTCATAAAGATTGACTTATTCACTATTATTTGAAAGCATATAAAACATGGGTTGCCTCCCATGAAGCGCTTCTTTAGCGTCACTAGCTTGACGTTTTTCTTTCATCATGGTGGTTGGTAGTGCTTAAAGTCTTCCCCTCTTGCTGTGGATTTGTATCCATTGGTTGGATCAATGATCTCCATATGTTCCAAGGAAAGAACTCTGTTGATAGTGAAGACCTTAGGTAACTGAGATGGTACAGTAGGGAGATTAGGAGGAATATCTGGGAAGTAAGATGAGACAACTCTATCCCCTGGAGAGAAATCTTTCGTAGGGATCTTCTTGTTCCTCTATTTCCTTGGTACCTTCTTCTTTGTTTCTTTTAAGGTTGCCTTTCCCTTGGTGACCTCTTTTCTCCAAGGAGTTGTGATGCTGTCTTCACCTGCCTCTAGAGGTTTGGGTTCCTCCAATTTTTCTTTGAGCTGTGGCAGTTGCTGTTTTCCTTGTTTAGCAGTTGAGGGGGTTTCAGAATGAACTAGCTGTGCTTCAGTGCTTGTTTCCTCCTTCAGTGTCTCATTATCATTTGTGCTTAGTTCCTTGTCCTCTTGATCTGTTTCTTGTGAGAGTTTGAAAACATTGAAGCTGAGTCGTTCATCATGGATTCTCAATATTAGCTCCCCTTTTTCTACATCGATAAGTGCTCTGGCCGTAGCTAGAAATGGTCTTCCCAATATGATTGGGTGAGTGTGACTTTCTTCCATGTCCAGAATGACAAAGTTTGTTGGGAGAAAGTACTTCCCAACCTTTAGCAACACATTTTCCACCACTCTTATTGCTTGCTTTTGAGTTTTGTTAGCCAGTCTGATAATGACATCTGTGGGCATTATCTCATTGATCTGCAGCCTCTTCACCAGGGATAAGGGTAGTAAGTTGATGCTGGCCCCTAAATCGCATAGTGCTCTGTCAAACATATTTTCACCTATGGCACAAGGGATATGAAAACTTCCTGGGTCTCTTCTTTTTGTAGGCAACTCAGGTTGAATAAGGGCACTACATTCCTTGTTCATCACTATAGTCTGCCCTCCCTTGAGTGAGCTTTTCCTGGGAAGAAGTTCCTTCATATACTTGATGAATGCAGGCATTTGTTGAATTGCCTTGATGAATGGTATGTTCACATGCAGAGATGCAAACAAGTCTAGGAACCTTGAGTATATTCTTTTTCCCACAGCACCATTGAGCAGTTGAGGGAATGGTGCATAGAGCTTCAGCAGCTCTTGTTGTGAGATTTCTGGTTCTTTGTGATCTCTAACCTCCTCCTTTGTTGAGTTGTCTTCAGGTTGTTTGCAGATTTTGCCTTGCTTGTCTTCAATCTCTTGATCACTTGTAGTGACCATTTTGCAATCTTCCCATCTTACTTTCTTTGCTTCTCCCTTGGGGTTTTTCTTAGTGTCACTTGGGAAGCTATCAGTAGGTTTGGGAATCTTCTCAGCTAAATATCCCACCTGGAATTCCATCTTCCTAATGGTTTCTCCCTGGTTCTTAATATTGGCTCGCACCTCCTCTTTGAACACCTTATTTTCTTGAATTTCTTGGCTTATTCCTTCAAGTAAGGCTTCAATCTTAGAGAGCCTGTCATCAATTGATGAGTGGTTCGGAGCAGATGTGCTGTTTTGGTTTTGATAAGTATGTGGAGAGTTGTTATTGTGGGGGTGTTGAGATGTCCTCTGGGTGAATTGTTGGTGAGCTGCATTGTTGTTGGAGTTGTAACGTCTCTGGTCTTAGTTTTGATCTTGCTCACTTCCCCACCCAAAGTTCGGGTGATTTCTCCATCCAGGGTTGTATGTCTTGGAGTATGGATCATAGTTTTTCCTTGGTGAATTCCCAATGTAGTTGGCTTGCTCCTGACTCCCTTCTGCTTCTTGGTTTACTCCTTCTTGTGTTGTTGATGAAGTGGAGATTGCTGCTACTTGGTTCATCTCCATCTTCTTGGTGAGGTCAGCCAGCTGCTGGGTAATGAGCTTGTTTTGGGCCAACAGAGCATCTACATTGTTTAGCTCCATCACTCCTCTTGTGTTCCCTCTTTCAGAAGCATAGAAGTAGTCGTTTTTTGCTACTGTTTCAATAACATCTATGGCTTCCTCAATGGTCTTCTTGTTCAAGGACCCTCCAGATGAATGGTCTACTGCCTTCTTTGACTCATAAGAGAGCCCTTCATAGAAAATGTGCAGCTGGACCCATTCGTTGAACATGTCAGGTGGACACCTCCTTGTTAAGTCTTTAAACCTCTCCCATGCTTCATACAGAGTCTCACCATCCTGTTGCCTGAAGGTTTGAACCTCAGCTCTCAGCCTATTGATTCGTTGAGGAGGGTAGAATCTTGCTAAGAATTTGTTCACCACATCCTCCCAAGTTGTCAAGCTCTCCCTTGAGAAGGATTCCAGCCACTTAGCTGCCTTGTCTCTGAGTGAGAAGGGAAATAAGAGCAATCTATAGGCGTCAGGATGAACACCATTAGATTTCACTGTGTCACATATTCTCAGGAAGGTGGTCAAATGTTGGTTGGGATCTTCTTGAACACCTCCTCCAAACGAACAATTGTTCTGAACAAGGGTAATGAGCTGTGGTTTAAGTTCAAAGTTGTTGGCATGGATTGTTGGCTTTTGGATGCTACTTCCACAATTGCCTGGGTTTGGATTAATATAAGAGCCCAAAACTCTTCTATCCTTCCCAGCATGATTTGCTCCACCTCCTCTGCCATGGTTGTGAATCTCTTCTTCATGATGATTTTCCATGTTTTCTTCCATGTTTGGTTCAAAGTATTCCTCAAACTGTTCCTACTCTTCTTCAGCACCAACTACTCATTTTTCTTTCGCCTCCCTCCTTAGTCTAAGGAAGGTTCTCTCTGGTTCAGAATCAAAGGAAGTTGAAGCCCCGCTTCTTCTCCCTGTCATACAACCAACAAGTACAAGCAGAGAAAATAGGTGCAGACAGTATTTGTGTCAGAATTAATGTTAGTTGTGGGTGATGCAATATATCAAACAGTTAGTGGGTTAGCAAATAGAATTTGAAAATAACAAAGAGAAACAAAAGAGTAGATGGAGAAGGGAAGAAGTTTAACTAAAACAAAAAGTAAATCACTCAAACAGAAAATGAAATACACAAAATAAAATGCTCAATCTAGTGATCATCTAATCTAATCATTGTTGATGCACAATCAATCCCTGGCAACGGCGCCATAAACTTGATGCACGGAAAACTTGTCTCTCAACAAATCTCCCTTCGGCAAGTGTACCGAAGTTGTCGTCAAGTAAAAACTCACAATAGAGTGAGGTCGAATCCCACAGGGATTGATTGATCAAGCAACTTTTATTAGAAGAATGTTCTAGTTGAGCGAATCAAGAATTTGGGTTAAGAGTTGCAGAAAATAAAATGGCGGGAATGTAAATTACAGAAAAGTAAATGCTAGAATTAAAGGACTGGAAGTAAATGACTGAAAATAAATTGCAGAATTGTAAATGGAAATGGGGATTTGCTCATAAAAGTAAATCGCAGAAATTAAAGAGAATGGGTAAGATTAGAGATGGGGAGTTCATTGGGCTTAGGAGATGTTGCAATTCTCCGGATCAAGTTCATTTTCATCTCTTCCTCAATCAATGCACTCATTGATCTCCTTGGCAATCTTAAGTGATTGAATTGCAATTCCTTGTAATTCAATCTCTCAAATCTTGATCAATAGCCAATTCTTTGGTCAATTGCTCATGAGAAGAGATGAAGTATGGTCACTGATTATACCACATGCATTTCCCAAACCAGGTATTGAGAGGGTTACAGTCACATACCCATCCAAACCCAATTTTGTCCAGCATGAGAAAGCATTTCTAGCTTGATCTCTTCATTCTTCTTCCAAGGTTCAAAAGAGATCCAAGTTTGAATAGCTTCTCTTCCAAGATAACTACTCAATTGGATGAATATCGAAAGCTTTCAAGTAAAATCAAGAGGAAAGATAGAAGAAGAACAATGAAAATTAGTATTGATCCATCAAATTACAACAGAGCTCCCTAACCCAATGAAAGGGGTTTAGTTGTTCATAGCTCTTGAAGATGAAAACAAAGATGGAGAATATATCATAAAACTAGAAATTGCAAAGAAAGTAAATACAGAGAGTAGTTCCTCAGCCTCCAGAACTTTTTTACAATTCAAAGCTACTCCTATATATACTACTCTTCTCAGCTTCTAGTTCACTCTTCAAGTCTTGGGCCTTTGGATCTTGAGTTTGAAGCAGTTCCTTTCTTTATTTGGGCTTGGTATTACTTGCAGAGAGAAAGTGCGGAGTGGGCAGAGACTTAAGCTCAGGGCGTAAGGAGTGTTAATCATTTCGTGAAAGTCCAAGTTCGGGAACATTAGTGACACTTAACATTGTCACTAACGTTCCAATGCACCCCTTTTGCCTCACGTTAAAACCCACGTTAACTAGGTTAACGTGGCTTTTAACGTTGCCTTGTCAACCTTCGAGAACGTTAGCGACACTCAATATTGTCACTAACGTTCCAGTGTGCCCCCTTCTTGCTTCACGTTAAAGCTCACGTTAACTAGGCTAACGTGGCTTCTAACGTGGCTGATGCCAAGGCATCTTAGGCTAGTTTCACTAGCATTTTTCTGTTAGTTTTAGTTGTTTTATGCATTTTCTTGAGCTTAAAGTAACCAAGAATGGTTAAATGAATAACAAAGCAATGAACCATCCAAACAGTATGATTTTGATGCAAATTCCATGAGTTTTTAGTTATATTACTTGAATGCTATGAATGGAAGATTTCTATGAAATTTTGCAAGACTTTGATGCAATTGTTTGGATGATTTCAGGGAAGAAGAGGCTAGGCAAGGAAGCAACAAAATCAATAAAGGAAGCTTGAATATCACATGTGGAGTTTAAGTTCCAGTTTAAGCTTAAACTGGAACTTAAACTACCAAGCCATATAATGCTGGAAATGGCGTTTAAGTTCCAGTTTAAGCCTAAACTGGAGCTTAAACGCCAGAATCATGAAGGCTAAGAAATGCTGGAACTGGCGTTTAACCTCCAGTTTAACCTTAAACTGGAAGTTAAACGCCAGAATGAGAATTTCACCAAGGGAGCATTTCCACGTTTAAGCTCCAGTTTAACCTTAAACTGAAGCTTAAACGTGTTCGACACAATTTCTCACCAGGAAGCATTTCCACGTTTAACCTCCAGTTTAACCTTAAACTGGAGGTTAAACGCCAGAAGTAAGAAAGGCACCAGGAGCATTTCCACGTTTAAGCTCCAGTTTAACCTTAAACTGAAGCTTAAACGTGTTCGACTATTTCTCTCCTCCAGGGTTGCTTTCTCATTTCCACGTTTAAGCTTCAGTTTAACCTTAAACTGAAGCTTAAACGTGTTCGACCCAATTGCTCCTCCAGGATTGCTTTCTTCATTTCCACGTTTAAGCTTCAGTTTAACCTTAAACTGAAGCTTAAACGTGTACGACATTTCACACTCCTGGGTTGCTTTCTTCCATTTCCACGTTTAAGTTTCAGTTTAACCTTAAACTGAAACTTAAACTTCAACTTAAACGCCACTTTTTGAAAGGGGTTTCTGGGCCAAATATATTGAAGTTTAAGTTAGCATTTGAGCACAAACATTAACTTAAACGTATTATGGTATGAAACCCAATTGAATATCATGGTTTATGGGATTGGGCCTGAAGAATTAATGAGTCTGGAGCTTCAATTTGTTGAGTCTTGTGTCATTACTTGTTTATCACTAAGTTTGCTCAATGAATGTTACAGAATTGGATCACAGCCTCATTAGGATTATGGACCATAAACCCAAAGCAAAAGGAAATCAGGGAAAGGCCTCAAAGCCGAAGAAACACAACAGAAGCTCAATTTAGAAAGTGTATAAATAGGATAGAATTTAAGTTAGTAAAAAACTTTTACACGGGGAACTTTGGATCATTTTCTTTTAGTTTTGTAATTGAATTCAGAGATATGACTCACTAAACCCCTTTCATTGGGTTAGGGAGCTCTATTGTAATTCAATGAATCAATAATAGTTTTATCTTCTTCTTCAATCTTTTCTCTTGAATTTTGTTAGAAAGCTTCTCGATCTAATTCCATTGGGTAGTTGTCTTGGGAAAGAAACTACCCATAATTGGAATCCTTCGGAACCTTGGGAAAGGAATGGAGGATTCATGCTAGAGAAGCTTTCTCACAGTGAATTGGATTGGGGTTTGGATGGATATTGTGACATGTAATCCTACCAAATTGTCGTTCATGAAACTGTGTGGTATAATCAGTGATCGAGCATCATCTCTTCTTATGAACATTTAAACCAAGGGATTGGGAATTTGTTTGTTTTTAGAGAGAATTGGTGAGCCAAGGGATTGGGATCCAATCATATAAGATTGCCAAGCAAAATTCAATGAATGCATTGGTTGAGGAAGGGATAAAAGTTGTTTTGATTCGGAGATCTCAATATCTCCTAACACCCAATGAACTCCCCATTTATGATTTACCACTTTCTCTTTACATTCTGCAATTAAATTCATGCAATCACCCCCATCCCTTTTAATTTCAGCAATTTAGCTTCTCGCTCTTTAATTCATGCAATTTTACATTCCGCAATTCTCATCTAAATCTTGATTCTGCTCAACTAGAATATACTTCTAATCTGAATTGCTCACTCAACCAATCCTTGTGGGATTCGACCTCACTCTATTGTGAGTTTTTACTTGACGATAACCGGTGCACTTGCCGGAAGGAATTTTGCCGATCGTGCAATTTCCTAAATCGTAGCATATCAAGTTTATGCACATCAAGTTTATGGCGCCGTTGCCGGGGATTGGTTTTCGATTGACAATTCTCAAATTGGAAGTTAACTAGATTGAGCATTTTTTTTTGTTTTGATAATTTAGTTCAAGTTACTTGTTGAATTTTAACTTCTGCACTCTGTTACTTGTTTTCTTTCTTTATGCCTTTAAATTCAAGCAACTAACTCACTGACTCACTAACTATTTGAATTAATTCCTCAACTGCTCTAACCATACTCTTCCATTAACCAAGAGTATTTCACTTGTTTGGTGCCTGTGCTGTGTTCTTGTATGACAGGTAGGAGAGGAGAGACATCAACTCCTCCATATACCGAACCAGAGAGGACCCTTCATAGACTTAGAAGGGAAGCAAGAGAGAAGAGAGTACTGAGAGAAGAGGAATCTGAAGGAGAATCTGAGGACAATTTTGAGGAAGCTTTAGATCTCAACATGGATAGAGAAGTTCACAACCATGAGAGGGCTGATGGAAACAATGCGATTCCTGAGAGGAGGGTTCTTGGTTCATACATAAACCCAACCTCTGGGAATTGTGGTAGCAGCATTCAGAAACCACCCATTCAGGCCAACAATTTTGAACTCAAACCACAGCTAATATCACTTGTGGAGGATCATTGTTCATTTGGTGGGAGTGCTAATGAAGATCCAAACCAACATCTCACAAAATTCCTGAGAATTTGCGACACTGTGAAGTCCAATGGAGTCCAGGAAGATACCTATAAACTGCTCTTGTTCCCATTTTCACTTAGGGACAAGGCAGCTAAGTGGCTGGAATCATTCCCAAAGGGGAGCCTAACAACCTGGGATGAGGTGGAAAGCAAGTTTCTGACACGTTTCTATCCCCCCACAAAAGGTCAATAGGCTTCGATCTGAGGTTCAGACTTTTAGACAACAAGATGGTGAAACTCTCTACGAGGCATGGGAGAGATTCAAGGATTTGACAAGGAAATGCCCACCAGACATGTTCCATGACTGGGTGCAATTGCATATTTTCTATGATGGACTTTCTTATGAATCAAGGAAGGCTGTAGACCATTCATCAGGAGGTTCATTGAACAGGAAAAAGACTGTGGAAGAAGCCATTGAAGTGATTGAGACAGTGGCTGAGAATGAGTACTACTATGCTTCAGAGAGACACAACACTAAGGGATTCATGGAGCTGAACCATGTTGATACAATTTTAGCCCAAAACAAGGTGTTCGCCAAGCAACTAGCAGAGCTCACCAGGAAATTAGAAACAAAGCAAGTGGCTGCAATACACACACAAGATCAAGAGGAAGTAAGCACTGAAGGAGGTGATTGGGAAGAGGCCAATTATGTAGGAAATCAACAAAGGCAACCATATGATCCACATTCCAACACTTACAACCCAGGCTGGAAAAACCACCCAAACTTTGGGTGGGGAAACCAGCAAAACCAACATAACAAGTCCACATACCAAAACTCCAACCAAAGATCATACCAAGCCACACAAAACACTTACTCCCAACCATCATATCATGGCCAAAATAATCAACCTACCCAACCTAATCTGAACCAACAATTTCAAGATCAATTAAACAGGATAGAAGGAATGCTGGCAAACATGGGTCAGGACATAAGTGAGTTGAAAAGCTTTAGGGATGATGTGAGATCTACCTTAAGGAACCATGGTGAAAAACTCAAGAGGATGGAGTCTCAAGTAGGAGAGCTATCTCAACAGGCCCCCAAGTCAACTGCAGTGTTCCCTAGTGACACAGAAAAGAATCCTAAAGGGGAACAAAAGGGAGTGAGATGGGAAGAATGCAAGGCCATCACCATATTGAAGGAAGTCTCAGAAGAAGAAGGAATCAGACCCTCAGAACAGGAGCCAGAAATCTTGAAGGAAGGTGTGGAAGAAGCTAAGCAGGAAAGTGAAACTGAGCAAGCCAAGGAACTGCAAAAAGGCATGCTGGAAACATACCAACCAAAAGCACCATTTCCTCAGAGGTTAGGAGGAGGTGAAAAAGGGAAAACCTATTCAAGGTTTTTAGAGACATTTAAGTCTCTCCATATCAATATTCCCTTCCTTGAGATTCTCCAGCAGATGCCTACACATATCAAGTATTTAAAGGAATTGCTGAGCAAGAAAAGAGTTTTGAAGGGAGGACAAACTGTAATAATGAACAAAGAATGCAGTGCCCTCATCAAGAAGGACATAGTCTCTAAGAAAACAGACCCAGGAAGTTTTCATATCCCCTGCATCATAGGGGAAACAAAAATTGACAAAGGATTCTGTGATCTAGGAGCTAGCATAAATGTGATGCCTCTGACTCTTATGAAGAGGCTACAACTGAATGAGGTGAGATCCACTGATGTAATCATACAACTGGCTGACAAAACTCAGAAGCAAGCTGAAGGGGTAGTTGAGAATGTGCTGGTGAAAGTGGGAAATTATTTCTTCCCCACAGACTTTGTCATTATGGACATGGAGGAAAGCTACCTACACCCTATCATTCTGGGAAGGCCATTTCTAGCCACTGCTAGAGCGCTCATAGATGTAGAACAAGGAGAGCTAATTTTGAGAATACATGATGAACAGCTCATTTTCAATGTTTTCAAACCTGCATCTGAGCCTGAGCCAGAACCTGAAAAGCCTAAGGATGATAGTAGCCATCTGTGTTTGGAGGAAAGCAATCCAGCAGCTGAAACTCTGAAACAGTCCTTGGAAGGCAAACAAGAATTGCAAGAGTTAAAGCCACAAGAATCAATAGAAACAGATCAGAAGGATCCTCCTGGCATAAGGGTCAATGAAGAAATCCTCAAGAGAAAGGGAAGAATTGTAAAGAAATTGCCAAGAGGGTGGAGAAACAAGAAAATTCCCACTGAAGGTTTCTCTCCGGGAGATAAAGTGATATCAAGTCATTATCTGCCAATCCCACCTGGCCTCAAAACCATTCCTTCCCAGCTCCCTCAAGTGTTCACAATCAGGAAAGTTCTTTCTATGGAACATTTAGAAGTCATGAAGGAATCAAATGGGGACGTTTTCATAGTGAGAGGAGAAGACATCAAGCACTACAATCCACCCTAACAAGGGACAACCGTCAAGCTAGTGACGTTAAAGAAGCGCTTGTTGGGAGGCAACCCAACCTGAGGTAATACCCCTTTGCTGTTTCTTTTATTTGTTTTAATAAAAAGGGTGAAGTAGTTTCTGTGCATTGCAAAGAATTAGGTTTGGTGTTTCACACCAAACAATGAATTCGTGGATCAATAATTCAAAGGGGAATGTGTGACTCTAAGTTTGGTGTTCCACCATAAAGATCAACTGAACACAACAACCTTTGAATTATATAAAAGGAACAACCATTCTAAGCAATCACAGAAATGCTTAAAATCCTTAGCAGCAACTTCATTCCAAGGAGAACTCAAGGATTCAAAGAACAGAGAAGTAAGTAGGAGACTAAGTTTGGTGTTCACACACCAACTTAAGACTCAGACACTTACCCATACATAGTTGAGCTAACCACTCAAGTGCTTGAGAAGCAAGCAACTTCATCACTCTTTGCAGGAAATGAAACAAGGATCTTAGAAAAAAAAAAAAAACATGAAGCAACAACTAGGAGAAGAAGGAGAAATCAAATTGTTTCCTGGCAACAAAGAGAAAACAAGGAATTTCACAAGGTGGTGTTGTTCCTTGACAATTCTTTAAAAAGGGCAAACAAAAGCATGCTTGTTCTGGTTTAAACTGTAATTGTTGAATCTTTCTGGAATGTGAAGTTTCTAGTATGTTTGTCTGTTTATTGCTTTGAATAAAGTGAATGCCTAGATGTTTGGATATAACTTCACCTTCTTAAACAAATGCTTGCCATGCTTGTTCTGTTTCCAAAAATAAAAGAAAAGTTTGAACAAAAGTAACTTGGCTCAATTAGTGACAAATCAAGTAGAATTAAGTGGTGGTATGCATGCTTGATTGTTTAGTCAGATCACTGGAAATAGAGTGTAGAATTATCATTTTTTGTGTAGAAATTGAAAACTGTCTATGGATCTTGATGAATAAATGTCTTTGGTCATGAAAAAGAAAGAAAAAGAAGAAGAAAAAGCCACTGAAAAAGGGCAACCAAAAAGCAAAAAAAATTGAGAAAATAAGCTAGGCACCAATGGTTTGAACTTCTGAGACAAATGCCTGTGGTGTTTATGTATTAAGGATATGCTTGGATGAATAGGTTCTGAGGAGTGTTTCAACACTTGGTAACTTGGGTTAACTAACCCGGGATTATCAACCAAAAGTCCATTATCAAGAGCAACATAAATACAAAACATTTAGTCACACAAAGAGGTGCTGGGCACCAATGTCTCAAGAAGAAATGTGAACTAAAATGCCTGGAGTGGATATGTGTAGTGCACTGATAAGAAAAAGAAAATGCCAAAGGCTTGTGCAACACATGACACTAAGCAAACAAGGAGCAAGGGAGCTCTAAGAAAAAGAAAAGAAAAACAAAGAAGAGAAAAGTGCCAAGGACATAAGAATAACAAGAGGCCATAGCAGTGTTTGATGGATGCAATGAAAAAGTGATAATCTTACCTGATAAGAATGAAAAAGTGATGCTGCAACTTTCTGCATAAAACCCTTTTGATGAACTTCAAATGCTTGCTAATATAGCCAATGTAATTGCTTTCTGTTTCATACTTTCTTCTCAAATAACTCAGGACTTGCTTAGAGACAAGCAAGTATTAAGTTTGGTGTTGTGATGCCAAGGCATCTTAGGCTAGTTTCACTAGCATTTTTCTGTTAGTTTTAGTTGTTTTATGCATTTTCTTGAGCTTAAAGTAACCAAGAATGGTTAAATGAATAACAAAGCAATGAACCATCCAAACAGTATGATTTTGATGCAAATTCCATGAGTTTTTAGTTATATTACTTGAATGCTATGAATGGAAGATTTCTCATGAAATTTTGCAAGACTTTGATGCAATTGTTTGGATGATTTCAGGGAAGAAGAGGCTAGGCAAGGAAGCAACAAAATCAATAAAGGAAGCTTGAATATCACATGTGGAGTTTAAGTTCCAGTTTAAGCTTAAACTGGAACTTAAACTACCAAGCCATATAATGCTGGAAATGGCGTTTAAGTTCCAGTTTAAGCCTAAACTGGAGCTTAAACGCCAGAATCATGAAGGCTAAGAAATGCTGGAACTGGCGTTTAACCTCCAGTTTAACCTTAAACTGGAAGTTAAACGCCAGAATGAGAATTTCACCAAGGGAGCATTTCCACGTTTAAGCTCCAGTTTAACCTTAAACTGAAGCTTAAACGTGTTCGACACAATTTCTCACCAGGAAGCATTTCCACGTTTAACCTCCAGTTTAACCTTAAACTGGAGGTTAAACGCCAGAAGTAAGAAAGGCACCAGGAGCATTTCCACGTTTAAGCTCCAGTTTAACCTTAAACTGAAGCTTAAACGTGTTCGACTATTTCTCTCCTCCAGGGTTGCTTTCTCATATCCACGTTTAAGCTTCAGTTTAACCTTAAACTGAAGCTTAAACGTGTTCGACCCAATTGCTCCTCCAGGGTTGCTTTCTTCATTTCCACGTTTAAGCTTCAGTTTAACCTTAAACTGAAGCTTAAACGTGTTCGACATTTCACACTCCTGGGTTGCTTTCTTCCATTTCCACGTTTAAGTTTCAGTTTAACCTTAAACTGAAACTTAAACTTCAACTTAAACGCCACTTTTTGAAAGGGGTTTCTGGGCCAAATATATTGAAGTTTAAGTTAGCATTTGAGCACAAACATTAACTTAAACGTATTATGGTATGAAACCCAATTGAATATCATGGTTTATGGGATTGGGCCTGAAGAATTGATGAGTCTGGAGCTTCAATTTGTTGAGTCTTGTGTCATTACTTGTTTATCACTAAGTTTGCTCAATGAATGTTACAGAATTGGATCACAGCCTCATCAGGATTATGGACCATAAACCCAAAGCAAAAGGAAATCAGGGAAAGGCCTCAAAGCCCAAGAAACACAACAGAAGCTCAATTTAGAAAGTGTATAAATAGGATAGAATTTAAGTTAGTAAAAAACTTTTACACGGGGAACTTTGGATCATTTTCTTTTAGTTTTGTAATTGAATTCAGAGCTATGACTCACTAAACCCCTTTCATTGGGTTAGGGAGCTCTATTGTAATTCAATGAATCAATAATAGTTTTATCTTCTTCTTCAATCTTTTCTCTTGAATTTTGTTAGAAAGCTTCTCGATCTAATTCCATTGGGTAGTTGTCTTGGGAAAGAAACTACCCATAATTGGAATCCTTCGGAACCTTGGGAAAGGAATGGAGGATTCATGCTAGAGAAGCTTTCTCACAGTGAATTGGATTGGGGTTTGGATGGATATTGTGACATGTAATCCTACCAAATTGTGGTTCATGAAACTGTGTGGTATAATCAGTGATCGAGCACCATCTCTTCTTATGAACATTTAAACCAAGGGATTGGGAATTTGTTTGTTTTTAGAGAGAATTGGTGAGCCAAGGGATTGGGATCCAATCATATAAGATTGCCAAGCAAAATTCAATGAATGCATTGGTTGAGGAAGGGATAAAAGTTGTTTTGATTCAGAGATCTCAATATCTCCTAACACCCAATGAACTCCCCATTTCTGATTTACCACTTTCTCTTTACATTCTGCAATTAAATTCATGCAATCACCCCCATCCCTTTTAATTTCAGCAATTTAGCTTCTCGCTCTTTAATTCATGCAATTTTACATTCCGCAATTCTCATCTAAATCTTGATTCCGCTCAACTAGAACATACTTCTAATCCGAATTGCTCACTCAACCAATCCTTGTGGGATTCGACCTCACTCTATTGTGAGTTTTTACTTGACGATAACCGGTGCACTTGCCGGAAGGAATTTTGCCGATCGTGCATTTTCCTAAATCGTAGCATATCAAGTTTATGCACATCAGTGGCCTTTGCCATCCTTCGAGAACGTTAGTGACACTCAACATTGTCACTAACGTTCCAATGTGCCCCTAGGTCTCACGTTAGAGTCCACGTTAACTAGGTTAACGTGGCTTCTAACGTGGCCATCTTTTAGCCATCCCAACGTTAGTGACAATGTTGAGTGTCACTAACGTTGGCTCATCCTTCATTTCTTATCGTTAGCTTCCACGTTAACCAAGTTAACGTGGAAGTTAACGTGACTCTTGGGGTTGTGTGTTTGCTTCAACGTTAGTGACAATGTTGAGTGTCACTAACGTTGTCGACAACTCTTCATCTTCTATGTTAGTTCCCACGTTAACCAAGTTAACGTGGGAGTTAACGTGGTACTTAGCACCATAGGCCAACGTTAGTGACAATGTTGAGTGTCACTAACGTTGGCTTCTCTTCCCCCCCTTTAACGTTAGAGGCCACATTAACTAGGTTAACGTGGCTTCTAACGTGGCCACTTATGAGTGATTGCCAACGTTAGTGACAATGTTGAGTGTCACTAACGTTGGCTCAACTTCTCTTCTCCACGTTAGAGTTCACGTTAACTTGGTTAACGTGACTCTCTAACGTGGGCATTGATGGCTTTTTTGAGAGTGTTATTGGCAATCACTTTTCTCATTAATCTTTGCAAGTTACCTCCCCTTTCTTGCTCCTTTTTGGTCCTGAAATCAAGCAACAAAGTGCATCAAAGCTCTAGTCCAAGTCATGAGTAATGCAACATAATATTTGTCACTAAACTTATGCAAAATCCTCATGAAATCATGTAAAATGCACAATGTATGATTGAGTCAAGGCATAAGTGAATATTTACCCAAAACTAGCTTATTTCCTAAAGAAATGCATGAAACTAACCTAAAAACAGTAAAGAAAAGGTCAGTGAAACTGGCCAAAATGCCCTGGCATCAGGGGGTAGTGAAGAAAAAGGCTGCCTGGGTTTTTTTCCGAGCTTCACATGGGAAGAAAGTTTTTTCTATGTATGACGAGTCATTTCGTGATTTTAAGAACTATTTCTTCAAGGTCCGAGCCGTTGAAGGAGCTTGGCCCTTTTTTCTGGATGAGAATGATGAGCCCACTTTTCCTTTAGAGTGGCAAAAGAACGTTGTTGTGTCGAGGTATTCATGGGAGATGTTGGACGAGGTCGAGCAGGCCTTTGTGACTGTGTTGGAGGAGAATTGGGGGGAGCCTCCCTATCTTGATACCAAAAAATTCTTAGGGGACCCCTCACTTCTTCGAGCTGAGCTGGGTAGTGATCGATTTCCTTTCTTTGTCAGTTGATTTTATTTTCTGCAAGCTCTTTTCTGATTTGTAACTTGATTTCTCACTGTTATGTGTTGCTTGCCGATATGATTAAAAATAATGAATATATGAAGGCCTTCAAGAGGGCCAGGAAGGCTACTGTCGCCCAAAACATCTCGGCCAAAGCGGCTGGAGAGGGATCGTCCCAGGTTCAATCGAAGCCATCCGTGCCGAGTTCACCTGGGCCGAGGAGGGTGATTTCTACTCCTTGGGTTCATCTGACTGACCTTCCGCAAACTTCAGCTGTTGGTGCTGGCGCTCCTCCTCCGAAAAAGCAAAAAACATCTGAGCCTTTTAACCTTGATGCCCCTGATTTTGATGCCGTCGAGTTTGTCGACCAACAGATTGCCCCCTATGGAGGTCTTCCAATGGATGATGTGTCCATTCTTCATCACCTGGAGTTCATAACTAGAAGTAGTGTGAAGATGGCTCATATGGGTGCGGCTCTTTTTTGAACTGCTCAGGGTATCCCAGTTCATGCTACAAAATCTTTCATGTTGGAGGCTAAGGCAGAGTTTGATAGAATAAAAGGTTTGAAGGAGGAGCTGGAGGTAAAGTTGGCGAAGGTGGAGAAAGAATTAGAGGGTGAAAAGGCTAGTTCTATGGCCTTGGCGGCTTCTGTGAAGTTGGCTGAGGACACGGCATTGAGGCACAAGGACAGCTATGTCACATCCTACCGTGAAGTAATGCGTCTCAGAGAAGAGTTAGAGTCTGCCCGGGTTGACTATACTGAGCTCCAGGGTCACCTTGTGGGCAGCGTAAATGCTACTTATGAGAACCTGTTCCAAGGGTTACCTGAAACTGGAGGTCGATCTCGGATGAGATCTTCTGTACTGGTCGGAGATGGCGTGTCCGGCTGGCTGGTGGCGGTCGGAGCTGTTGTGTCCGACTTGTTGGACTGGCTGCACTTCTGATCCTTGGTCACCGGAAGGTGGAGGGTACCTGCAAGAGACTCCGATGCTTAAGTTAGCATGGGTATTAAACAGGTTTTTAGTAGAATCAGAATATGAGTTATACCTGGGTGCTCCAGTGTATTTATAGTAGTTGTAGAGTGACCTTCTTATATAAGATAAGTTAGTTATCTTATCTTATTTTATCTTATCTTATCTTTGAGTGAGGTCATCTTATCTTCTGGGGAACTGCCTTTATCTTTCTAGGCTTTGACTACCTTTAGATTGGGCTGTGTCCCTTCGTCTGGGCCTGCTTGGGCCTCTTACGGCGATTTGGCCGAGCTTTTTGTGAAGAGGTCGGGAATTGGCCGAGCTCTTTGAGAAGAGGTCGGATAGTCTAACCTGAAGAGGTCGGTCGGCTTGTCGCTAAACATCCCAGGTCGAACAGCTTGACCCAGGGTATGAACAGTGCCCCTGCTTGAGTTCGATCTTTCCGTGAGATTGTGCTTTTCAGAGCTTCGATCTCTTTGGAAGTCATGCTCAAGCATTTGTCTGGCTTGTTTCTTCATTGCTTTGCAATCTTTTGCAGATTTTCTAGAGGTTTGGTACATCACAGTCCAACCTCTTTTGAGTAGTAGTGTGGGTTTTCTTCCCTTGCCTTCTGGATCGCGCCTTGCTTTAAGTTTGTGTTGACAACCCTCTGCTTTGGCGAAGTTATCCCTGTGGCTTGATATCCGGACTTTTAGTGACTTGTCCAATGACTTTTTAGTGTTCTTTATATAGAACCTTTTTTAGTCTTGGATGACGTTTGTAGCCCTGTTTGAGATTGTGCCTTCTTTGAGTGGAGTTGTATCCCTTTTAGCTAAGCACATTTGAGCCTTAAGTTGTTTCTCAACCTTTGGCTTGTTCTTTTTTGAGATCGTACTTGCGCCTCTTCTTAGCTGACGTCGACCTGTACGACTTTGCCCCTGCTTGAGTTTGGACCTTTCCGCGAGGTCGTGCTTTCGGAGCTTCGATCTCTTTGAGGAAGTCGTGCTCAAACATCCTGACTTTGGTCGATCTTGAGTAGTTTCTCCTTGTGCAACTTTGGTATTGCCCCTTTTTAGTTTGTTGAGAGGTCTTTTCAGCCTTCTTCTGACTTGTTTGTCTTCACTGCTCGGGCTTTTTAGTAATAATCCAACAACTTTTTATAGTTTGTTTGGATGACTTTTTAGCGCCGTCTTTGAGGCCATGCTTTTTGCTTTTTAAGTAATGTCTTTTTTCAAGACTTCGTACTTTTCAGTGAAGCACTTCTGGCTTTGGTCTTTTGACCTTTCCTTGGCCTTTGTGAGATGTTTGCAGAGTGTTGGTACTTTTGCTGTCCGACCTCTTTTTGTTTTGTCCACTTTCTGCTTGGTCGAGGTGGTCCTTTGGGGCTAACTTGTCCGACAACTTTTTAGTGTTCTTTGGTAGAACCTTTTTAGTTGGTCTGAACAATTTCGATAGCCTTGTCGTGGAGCCGTGGCTTTTTGGGCAAAGCTATGTCCCTTTTAGCGCACGTTTTTCGTTGGTCCGATTTCTCTAGTCGATCCTTCTTTAGCTTTCGTTGGTCCGACTTCTCTTGTCGGTCCAAGTTGTAGCTTTCGTTGGTCCGACTTCTTCTTGTCGGTCCAAGCTGTAGCTTTAATTGGCTCGGGCTGACTTCTTCATGTCGGCCTCTTCTAAGTTATTTCTTAGTAATCCTCTTTCTTGGACCTTTGTCAGGTCTCTTTCAGGGATTACTTTTATAACTTGTTTGTAGGAGGCCGACTTCTTTACGTCGTCCTCTTCTAAGTTGTTTTTGTAATCCTCTTTCTTGGACCTTTGTCACATCTCTTTCAAGGATTACTTTGTAGGAGACCGACTTCTTTATGTTGATCTCTTCTAAGTTATTTTGTAATCCTCTTTTTTGGACCTTTGTCAGATCTCTTTCAGGGATTACTTTTATAACTTGTTTTTCGTAGGAGACCGACTTCGTTAGGTCGATCTCTTCTAAGTTATTTCGTAATCCTCTTTTATAGGGTTGGCCAGACCTCTTTCCAGGGTTTACTTATAACTTGGGTTGACTTGGTCCGACTTCTTAACGTCGGCCAGTCTTTAAGTTACTATTTAGCAATCCATAAGACCTCGTCAGGTTCTTTTTTCGGATCACTTTCGATAACTTCTTGTATTATTCTGTGTTCATCTTTGCCGATTTGTAGAAGGTGATTTCTATCTTTGTTTGGTCGACCTTTAGATGAATCGCATTTTCATCTTTATTGGTCTTCCATCGTGATTGTGCAGTGAATTTGTTTTTCACTTTCTGCCGATCTGTTGCTTTATAATCGGGCGATGAACTCTGCTTTCACTTTTTTGCCGACCTTGTCGAAATCGGGCGATGAATTCTGGTTTCATCTTTGCCGACTTTTATCGTGATAGGGCGGTGAATTTGGTTTTCACCCCACCGACCTTGTCGTGATCTGGCAGTGAAATTTGCGTTTCAGATTAATGCGTCTTGGTATAGCAGTGAATTTTGTTTTCACTTTGTCGACCTTTGTCGAAATCAAATGATGAATTTGGTTTTCATCGTGGTCGGGCGGTGAAGTTGGTTTTCACCTTGCCGACTTGTCGCTTTGTAATCAGATGATGAATTTGGTTTTCATCTTGCCGACTTTGTCGTGATCGGGCGGTGAATTTGGTGTTTCACCTTGCCGACCTGCCGTACTCGGGCGTCTTGGTAGGAAACTTTTAGGGAATCTGCAATCTTTTAAACATTAAAATGAAGATAAGAGTGTGTACGTGTTAGTACTTACCTTTCTAGGTCGGGCAATCTTTTTGGATCTCGGCCTGGTGCCCTTTTTAGATTGCAGGCATGCCATGACCTTGGTAGCTCTCGCCCCTTGAGTTCGGACAGTCTGTACTAGCCCTTCCCAAGTACTTCTATGACTCGGTAGGGTCCTTTCCAGTTTGCTGCTAGCTTTCCTTCTCCAGGTCGAGTTGTTCCGATATCATTTCGGATTATGATGAGATCGTTGTTGCTAGATTACCTTCCGATTGTATCTTGAGGCCATTTGACGTTTTAACGCTTCCTCCCTAATCCGAGCTTTTTCTCGGACTTCTAGAAGTAGGTCGAGTTCTTCCCTTTGGATTTGGGAGTTGACCTCTTCATTGTAGAGGATCATTCTGGGGGATCCTTCTTTGATCTCTATTGGGATCATTGCCTCTATTCCGTAAGCTAATCAGAAAGGTGATTCCTTTGTAGTGGAGTGTGGGGTTGTCCGATATATCCAGAGGACTTGTGGGAGCTCTTCTGGTGGGGCTATAGGGAAGTTGGCAGGCTTTTGATGTAAAGCTCTGACTTTGTATTTTGGGTTTTTGCTCTGAAGAACTTTGGTTCTTTCTGTAAAAATTTTGCATCTTTAATCGTTTGTTGTGACTTTGCTCGCCTTTGAGAAGAATGTGTGCTTTGCTTAGGGGTTGGTTGCTGTTCCTGTTTCTTTTCATTGTTGCCCGACTCCTTTTGTACAAAAGTTCTAGCTTTTGTTTTGACCTTTTGTTTGAGAGGTGTTCGGACTGTTTGGGTATTAGATTGTTGACTTCTTTTCTCTGTGTTCTTGCCCTGTTGTTGCCTTCAAAGGGTGCCCCTGGACTTTCGTGTGAGTCCTGGGGTTTCCCTTTTACTACCACGTCTGTCACTTGATATTTTCCTGTTATTGTCCGAGTTGTTTCCTTATTTTCCCAAGCTGTTTGGTAGTAATCCCATAGTCGACCTATGTCTTTGAGATGTCTACTAAGATCCCGGACAGCATGTCTGATTGGCTGGATTTCATAGTTTTAATGCGTGTTACTGTGGCTGACCCTGAGTACATCCCTTATACCGCCTTCGAGATTGACTCGTTGTTGTCTTGTAATGTAGCCTGGATGAGGCTTCTGTTATTGCCCCCTGGTTTGGTGTTGGCTAGTTTTGAAAATGCATCAGCTCGGGGCATTCTGCTCCCGAGGTATGTGTCGGACCTCATATCCCCGAATTGTCCGAGCTGTTGGTGCTGGCTAGTTTTGAAAGTGCATCAGTTTGGGTATTCTATGTATCGGACTTCATTTTCCCCGATTTGTCCGAGTTGTTGGTGCAAGCTAGTTTTGAAAATGCATCAGCTCGGGTATTCTATGTGTCGAACTTCATTTTCCCTGATTTGTCCGAGCTATTTTCTGTTTTTGTCCAGGGTCCCCAGAATTGTCCGAGATGTTCTCTGGTTTTGTCCAGGGTCCCCCGAATTATCCGAGCTGTCATCTGTAGGATTCTTCCAACTAAGTTTGTTTTCTGTAGGATGCCTTTTATGGGCTGGTTGGTCCGAACTCTGATAGTGTGAGCTTGAAAGTATGGGTGGAGTCGTTGAGAGGTGAGTACGAGGGCGTAGGCAAACTTTTTCTATCTTTTGATAGTTTAGTTCGGCCCCTTGTAGAGCTTTACTGATGAAGTAGATGGGTTGTTGCCCACTTTCGTCTTCTTTGACTAGTGCTGAGGCTATTGCCCAACTTCCCACTGCGAGGTATAATATGAGTTCTTCACTTTCCCGGGGTCTGGTGAGAATGGGTGGTTGCCCCAAGAATTTTTGAAATCTCGGAAGGCTTATTCGCATTCCGTTGCCCTTTTCAACTCGTCTGACCTCTTTGGTGTGAGGTGGACGTTCAACTCGTCCGACCTCTTTGGTGTGAGGTGGACCTTCAACTTGTCCGACCTCTTTGTTGTGAGGTGGACCTTCAACTCGTGTGACCTCTTCGGTGTATGGTGGACCTTCAACTCGCCCGACCTATTCGGTGTGAGGTGGACGTTCAACTCGTCCGACCTCTTCCTCCTTTTTGCTTTTGATTGGGCGAGGTGGTGAGATCTTCTTAGTGTTGCGTATTTCTCGGTAAACATCCACAAAAGACACCCGAAGAGGGGTGTAATTGTGGTATTTTCTTGATCTTTTCTCCATGCTGACCTTTTTTCTTGGACTCTTTGTCCCTATCTCGGGAGGAGTAGGAGAATCCGAATTTTGAGGTCTCTCCTAGTCGAGAGTTTTCCTCCATGTTGATGTATTTCTCTGCCCGTTCCTGTATCTCGTTCAGAGATATTGGGTGCTTCTTGGATATTGAGTGGCTAAAAAGTCCTTCTTGTAGGCCATTGATGAGACCCATGATAGCTGCTTCTGTTGGCAGACATTGTATGTCCAGGCACGCTTTGTTGAATCTTTTCATGTAGTTGCGAAGACTTTCCTGATCTCCTTGTTTAATTCCCAGCAAGCTTTGAGCGTGTTTGGCTTTATCCTTTGAGACTTTAGCTTTCATGATCTCCTTGGTGAAGGGATCTTTGTCCTTGTGGGAGTCATCATTGTGACTGGGTTGAATGGTTTTGGCTTTGAGATCAGCCTCGAGCTTTAGGAGCTTGTCCTCTAGCTCTCGTCGTTGCCTTGTTTCTCTCCGGAGGTTTCTCTTAGCATCTTGTTCCAGCTATTTAAGGCGATTCTGTTGCTTACGGATAGCTTCCAAAATTTCTGTGTTTGGGGGTTGCTTATCTTCCTCGTTTTGAGGTGTGTCTTCGGAGGTGGCGTCCGTGTCTTTGTTTGGTGTTCTGTCCACCAAAACAGAGTTGTGATCTTTGTCGTGGTCATCCGCCATGGTGATGGGATGACTTCCAGGTTCCCCGGCAACGGCGCCAATGTTCCGAGGGTTACCTGAAACTGGAGGTCGATCTCGGATGAGATCTTCTGTACTGGTCGGAGATGGCGTGTCTGGCTGGCTGGTGGCGGCCGGAGCTGTTGTGTCCGACTTGTTGGACTGGCTGCACTTCTGATCCTTGGTCACCGGAGGGTGGGGGGTACCTGCAAGAGACTCCGATGCTTAAGTTAGCATGGGTATTAAACAGGTTTTTAGTAGAATCAGAGTATGAGTTATACCTGGGTGCTCCAGTGTATTTATAGTAGTTGTAGAGTGACCTTCTTAGATAAGATAAGTTAGTTATCTTATCTTATTTTATCTTATCTTATCTTTGAGTGAGGTCATCTTATCTTCTGGGGAACCGCCTTTATCTTTCTAGGCTTTGACTGCCTTTAGATTGGGCTGTGTTCCTTTGTCTGGGCCTGCTAGGGCCTCTTACGGCGATTTGGCCGAGCTCTTTGTGAAGAGGTCGGGCATTGGCCGAGCTCTTTGTGAAGTGGTCGGATAGTCTGACCTGAAGAGGTCAGTCGGCTTGTCGCTAAACATCCCAGGTCGAACAGCTTGACCCAGGGTATGAACAGAACCTGAAGGAGCAAGTTCGAGTTCTTGCTCCCGAGGTCGACCTTACTCTTTTCAGCCTGGACAATGTCGTGAAGGAGGGTAAGATTGTTCCTGACGGCCTTGATGACGACGATGTTGAACCTCTGCCTGTGCCAGTTGCCAAAGCCACTGTTGTGCCGACTTCTTCAGCTCCTCCTGGTGAGATTAGTCATCCCGTGCCCGAGCCTGACTATCAGATATTGAATCAAGATGACAGGACGGTGGATGTTGTGCCCCTCCAGACTCGTCCTCCTTCGCCCCATGTTGATGCTGCTTCTGGGAAACCTCTGGATCCTCTTTAGTTATTTGTGTTTGGCCCTGTCTGTGGGCTTTTGAACTGTTTATTTTTTGTAAATGGTATTTTGCTGACTGTTGACACTCTCTTGGTTGCTTGTTTAGCAACTTTATTTTGAAAAACAAAGCAGTTTCCAAGCTTTCGGGGCTGATTTTGGTGGCCTCTGAAGCTTGCCATTATTATAGCTAGCAGTTTTTATATCACGTCTGTTTGCACTTGTCTTGGCAGCCTTCTTAGTTTTTTGGGAGTGTTGGAACTTTTTGTTATATAACGCTGAAGTCGCCGATTTCATTATGTCGGTTTTGTCCGAGCTGTTGTTGATAATCCTCTTTTTTGGACCCCTTTTTAGGCCTCTTTCAGGGATTATTTTTGTAGCTTTATGTTTTGGATCGACTTCTTCGCGTTGGGTTCTTCTAAGTTATTTTGTAATCCTCTTTCTTGGACCTTGTTCAGGTCTTTTTCAGGGATTACTTTTATAACTTTTATGTTTTGGGCCGACTTCGTCATGTCGGGCCCTTCTAAGTTATTTTTTGTAATCCTCTTTCTTGGACCTTGTTCAGGTCTCTTTCAGGGATTACTTTTATAACTTTTATGTTTTGGGCCGACTTCGTCATGTCGGGCCCTTCTAAGTTATTTTTGTAATCCTCTTTCTTGGACCTTGTTCGGGTCTCTTTCAGGGATTACTTTTATAACTTTTATGTTTTGGGCCGACATCGTCATGTCGGGCCCTTCTAAGTTATTTTTGTAATCCTCTTTCTTGGACCTTGTTCAGGTCTCTTTCAGGGATTACTTTTATAACTTTTATGTTTTGGGCCGACTTCGTCATGTCGAGCCCTTCTAAGTTAAAGTAATCCTCTTTTATAGGGTTGGCCATGATGTGTGGAAAATGATCCAACACAAAACTCACCGGCAAGTGGACCGGGTTGCATCAAGTAATAATAACTCACATGAGTGAGGTCGATCCCACAGGGATTGAAGGATTGAGCAATTTTAGTTTAGTGGTTGATTTAGTCAAGCGAATCAAGTATTGGTTGAGTGGTTTGTATTTGACAGAAACTAAATTGCTTGAAATGTAAAGGGAGAGGGGGTAAATTGCAGGAAATTAAAGAGCAAAGAAAGTAAACAAGCTGAATCTTAAAGAACAAGTAATATAAATTGCAGAAACTTAGATTGCAAGAAATGTAAATAACTGAAGCTTAAAGTGCAAGAAATGTAAATTGCTTGAATGATAAAAGGAACTGGGAATTGGGATTGCAGAATTTAAACAAGCAAAGGTAAATTGCAATAAACAGAAGAGTAGAGGAGTAATTGAATTGAACTAGATCTCAACAGAAAAGTAAAAATGCTTTGAAAATTTAAAAACAGAAAGTGAGCAATGCTTAATTTGCAGCAATTTAAAAGTGGTTGAAGATCTCAGTAGTGGAAGAGACTAGATAACAAGTCTAGATCTCAAATCCTTCCTTGATCCAACAAGAACAATTGCAAAAGAAATAAAGGAAAGTGAATCGCAGAAAGTGTAGAAGAAGAATAAAAGAAGATGCAGTAAACAAAAATTGAAATTCAATTATGCAGAAGATTAAACAAGATCTCAAGGTGAGATTGAAACAGAAGTTCTTCAATTCTTCACCCAAGATCCAAAGCAAGAAAAGTAAAGAGTGCTCAAGCAAGAACAAGGAAGAAGAGAGATCAATTCTCCTTCCCAATTCTCTAAGATCTAAATTCCAAAGTAAGAGCTCCAAAAATGAAAATGAAAATTAAAAAGAAAATTCAAAGTAAAGTCTAGAGGTCCTAATTACATCAAACTAGCTCCTATTTATACACTTTCTATTCTTGTATTTTGGAATTTGGATAGGCTTTTGATTTGGTGAAGAAATGAATTAAGTTGGATTTTTAATTCAATTTTCAGCCCAATATTGCACCTCCCAGGGGTAAGCTCAGTTGGAAAACCAAACTGAGCCCTCAAGTGTTGCTGTCCGTGTCATTTGGTGCGCATCCCAGCCTTGGTTGAGTGTGTGACACTAGAGCTCAGTTGGAATTTTGAACTGAGCTCTAGGCCGTGTCAAGTGCGCGCAATGCTTCCTCCTTGGTGCGCCAAAATGCTTGTCACAGCCCCTTGGTGTGCAAAATTTATGCGCCAAAGTGCTTGGCCGTGTCAAAGTGTGGGGGAGAAGGGGGGAAGTAGTGCTCAGTTGGAAAAACCAACTGAGCTCCCCTTGTGTAGCGCTTAGCTTTCGGCCTCAAGGTCCCAGGTTCAACACTTGGTGGAGGAAATCTTGAAGCTAATTTCCTTGGATGAGTGGGCGCTCCTCCTTCCCCTTTCATGGAGCTCCTTGGTTCGAACCTTCCTAAATGCATCTTGGCTCATTTTCTTGTAGCTAAGTGGCACTCCTTCCTTATGTTTCAAAGAATTCCCAAGTTCGAAACTTGGCCCAAGCATTTTAGTTCATTTCCTTGCAAGCTGAATGGCGCCCCTCCCTTGTGTTTCAAAGGATTCCGAAGTTCGAATCCTAGAGGAGGCATTTTGGCTAATTCTTCATGATTTTCCTTTGTGAGGAACGTTCCTTGCCTCCCCTTGGTCCTTGGTTCGAATCTTGGTGGCTTCATTTATGGGATTTTTGCTTTGAATTAATTTTTGAGAGCCCCCGATAAAGCTCACTTAGTGAACTGAGCTTTATGTTGTTCCCTTGCTTTCTTTAGTGCTCAGTTGACTATTTGAACTTAGCTTGGTGCCTTACTTTCTCTCATTTGTCTTTGTGAAGCTCAGTTTGCTTTCTCAACTTGGCTTCCATTCTTCTTTGATTTTTGCCACGCTTTTCCTCTCTTGGGCATGCTTGTTGCTTCCTTTGGACACATTCCTTAGGCCACGCTTTTCTTATTTTCTTCTTTCTTCACCTATAAATAATCAAAACAACCAATTAAAGTATCACTAAATTCACAAGGCTTATAAATCATTAAAAATCAATTAAATTTGGCTTCAACCTCATGATTTAGCATCAAATAAATGGTGGTTGTTTGATTCAAAGAAGTCATGCATTTTCATTCCAAATTACTTACTTAGAATGCAAGAAAGTGCATAAAACCTAATAAAAATAAAGAAAAAGGCTAGTAAAACTAGGCTAAGATGACTTGTCATCAGGCCAGACCTCTTTCCAGGGTTTACTTATAACTTGGTTTGACTTGGTCAGACTTCTTAACGTCGACCAGTCTTTAAGTTATTATTTAGCAATCCATTAAGACCTCGTCAGGTCTTTTCTCTGGATCACTTTCGATAACTTCTTGCATTATTCTGTTTTCATCTTTGCCGATTTGTAGAAGGTGAGTTCAATCCTTGTTTAATCGACCTTGAGATGAATTTGGTTTTCATCTCTACTGGTCTTTATCGTGATCGTGCAGTGAATTCGATTTTCACTTTCTGCCGATCTGTTGCTTTATAATCGAACGATGAATGTTTCAGATTAATGCGGCTTGAGCATTTGTAGAATATCTAAACATATTTTATTTAAAGGAAAATGCAAATACGTACATGTGGAGTTTTTATCCTTTTGAGTCGGATAATTTGTGGATCTCAACTTAGTGCCTCATTAAAAAACCTTTTCAGGAAAAAGAGTACACCCTATGCTGAGATCCCTTACCATTCCTAGCTATAATACCTTCTTAGGTTGCAGGCGTGTCATGACCTAGGAAGCTCCCGCCCCTCGAGTTCGGACAGTCTGTAGTAGCTCTTCCCAAGTACTTTTATGGCTCGGTAGGGTCCTTTCCAGTTTGCTGCCTGCTTTTCTTCTCCGGGTCGAGTTGTTCCGATATCATTTCGGATTAGGATGAGATCATTCTCAGCGAAACCTCTTGGCACTACCTTTTGATTATATCTGGAAGCCATTCGACGTTTTAGTGCTTCTTCCCTGATCCGAGCTCTTTCTTGGATTTCAGGAAGTTGGTCGAGCTCTTCCCTTTGAAGTTGGGAGTTGGCTTCTTCATTATAATGAACCACTCTAGGCGACCCTTACTCGATCTCTACTGGGATCATTGCCTCCATTCCGTATGCTAATCAGAAGGATGATTCCTTTGTTGTGGAATGTGGCGTTGTTTGATATGCCCATAGGACTTGTGGGAGTTCTTCGGCCCAAGCTCCCTTTGCGTCTTGTAATCTCCGTTTTAGCCCAGCCAATATGACTTTGTTGGCAGCTTCGGCTTGTCCATTGGCTTGGGGATGTTCGACGGAAGTGAACTGGTGCTTTATGTTTAAGTCGGCTACTAATTTTCTGAAGCCTGCATCTGTGAATTGGGTGCCATTGTCCGTGGTGATGGGGTATGGGACCCCGAACCTTGTGACGATGTTCCTATATAGGAATTTTTGACTTCTTTGAGCAGTAGCGTTAGCTAAGGGTTCTGCCTCGATCCACTTTGTGAAATAGTCTACCCTTACTATGAGGAATTTAACTTGTCCCGATCCCTGAGGAAAGGGTCCAAGAAGGTCGAGTCCCCATTTTGCAAATGGCCAAGGTGAGGTTACACTGATAAGCTCCTCTAGCGGGGCAATGTGAAAGTTGGCATGTTTTTGACATGGTGGACATGTCTTTACAAAATCTGTGGCCTCCTTTTGTAGAGTTGGCCAATAAAATCCTGCCCGGAGTAATTTTTTGGTGAGCGCTTGTGCTCCGAGATGATTACCACAGATGCCACTGTGTATTTCTTTTAGAACTTCCTTTGTGTTGGAAGTCGGTACACATTTTAACAATGGTATTGAAATTCCTCTTTTCATAGAGTATTGTTTATGATAGTGTAGTATTATGCTTCCCGTTTTAACCTTTTTTCCTCCTTCTCATCTGTAGGAAGTGTTTCTGTTTTGAGGTAGTTAATTATAGGAGTTATCCATCCTTGATCTAGACCAGTTATGGCTAGGACTTTTTCCTCTTCCGAGATTGACAGGTTCAGTAGTATTTCCTGGATGAGGCTTCTATTGTTGCCTCCTGGTTTGGTGCTGGCTAGCTTTGAGAGTGCGTCAGCTCCGGCATTCTGTTCGCGGGGTATGTGGCAGATCTCATATTCCTGGAATTGTCCGAGCTGTTCCCTGGTTTTACCCAGGTACTTTTTCAAATTGGGGTCCTTGGCTTGGTAGCTCCCCGTTATTTGTAAAGTGATCACTTGTGAGTCGCTGAAGATAATGAGTCTTTGAGCTCCGACCTCTTTAGCCAGCTTTAAACCAGCTAGTAATGCCTCATATTCCGCCTAGTTGTTTGAGGCAGGGAATCCGAATTTGAGAGAGAGTTCGATTTGGGTTCCTTGATTACTTTCAATTATCACACCTGCGCTGCTTCCTGTCTTATTCGAGGAACCGTCCACGTAGAGATTTAATTCTATGGGGTTTCCAGGGTGTCTGTAAATTCTGCAATGAAGTCGGCTAAGTACTGTGATTTGATGGCTGCCTGAGCTTTATATTGGAGGTCGAACTCGGATAACTCGACTGCCCATTGTAAAATTCTGCCTGCTAGATCTGTTTTCTGCAATATCCCTTTAATGGGCTGGTTGGTCCGAACCTTAATGGTGTAAGCTTGGAAGTACGGGCGAAGTCATCGAGATGTTAGTATGAGAGCATAGGCAAACTTTTCTATTTTTTGGTAGTTCAGCTCAGATCATTGTAATGCTTTACTGATGAAATATACGGGTTGTTGCCCACTGTCCTCTTCTCGAACTAGTGTCGAGGCTATTGCCCGACTCCCTACCGCGAGGTATAATATGAGTGGTTCTCCTTCTCGTGGCCGAGATAGGATAGGTGGCTGTCCTAGAAATCTTTTGAAATCTTGGAAGGCTTGTTCGCACTCCGTTGTCCATTCGAACTTCTTTCCTTTCCTTAGAGTAGTATAGAAGGGAAGAGATCTTATTGCTGATCCTGCTAGGAATCTGGATAAGGGTGCCAGTCTCCCGTTGAGTTGTTGTACCTCTTTGACACAAGTTAGGCTTTTCATGTTGAGTATGGCCTGGCATTTATCCGAATTTGCCTCAATTCCTCTTTGTGTGAGCATAAAACCTAAGAACTTGCCTGCTTCTACTGCAAAGGTCCATTTTGCAGGATTGAGTTGCATGCCATGCTTTCTTATAGTGTCGAACACTTGGACCAGGTTAGACAATAATGTCTCTTCACTTTGTGTTTTTATTAACATGTTGTCCACCCAGACTTCCATGACTTTTCCGATATGATCTGAAAAGACTTTATTCATTAGCCTTTGATAAGTAGCTCCCGCGTTCTTGAGACCAAAAGGCATCACAATGTAGCAGTAATTTGCTTTTGGTGTTAAAAACGAGGTTTTTTCTTGATCGGGTGGATACATGGGGATTTGATTGTATCCGGAATATGCATCCATAAACGAGAGGTATTTATATCCGGAGGAGGCATCTACCAGAGCATCGATACTTGGGAGTGGATAAGGGTCTTTTGGGCAGGCTTTGTTGAGATCTGTATAGTCGGTGCACATTCGCCACTTCCTGTTTGATTTTTTCACCAAGACGACATTAGCTAACCATAGTGGGTACTTGACTTCTCTTATGAATCTTGCCTCCAGTAGAGCTTGTACCTGCTCTTCCACAGCTTGGGATCTTTCGGGTCCGAGCTTTCTACACCTCTACTGTACTGGCCGAGATCCAGGATAGACTGCTAGCTTATGACACATTAAATCGGGGTCTATGCCTGGCATGTCTGCAGCCTTCCACGCAAAGAGGTCGACGTTGTCTCGTAAGAACTGTACGAGTGATTCTTTTATATCTCCTTTTAGAGTCGTGCCAATATTGGTTGTTTTGTCCGGGATGTCTCCGATCTGGACTTTCTCTATTTCGCCTTCAGGCTGTGGACGGAGTTCTTCTCGCCTCTGAACTCCACAGAGTTCGATTGTGTGAATTCTTCTCCTCTTCCTCTGAGGTTTAGACTTTCGTTATAACAGCAGCGCGCCATCTTCTGATATGCTTTTATCGTAGCTATCCCTTCTGCGGTTGGAAATTTCATGCATAGATGTGGAGTTGAAACTATTGCGCCGAGTTGATTTAATGTTGTCCGACCTATTAAGGCGTTGTAGATGATGCACGGAAAACTTGTCTCTTAACAAATTTCCTTCGGCAAGTGTACCGAATTTGTCGTCAAGTAAAAACTCACAATAGAGTGAGGTCGAATCACACAAGGATTGATTGATCAAGCAACTTTAATTAGAGGAATGTTCTAGTTGAGCGAATCCAGGATTTGAGTTTAGAATTGCAGAAAATAAAATGGCGGGAAGGTAAATGACGGAAAAAATAAATGCTAGAATTAAAGAACTGAAAGTAAATTACTGAAGTAAATTGCAGAATTGTAAATAGGAATGGGGGAATTGCTCATAAGAGTAAATAACAGAAATTAAAGAGAATGGGTAAGATTAGAAATAGGGAGTTCATTGGGCTTAGGAGATGTTGCATTCTTCGGATCAATTTCATTTTCATTTCTTCCTCAATCAATGCACTCATTGATCTCCTTGGCAATCTTAAGTGATTGAATTACAATTTCTTGTAATCCAATCTCTCAAATCTTGATCAATAGCCAATTCCTTGGTCAATTGCTCATGAGAAGAGATGAAGTATGGTCACTGATTATACCACATGCATTTCCCAAATCAAGTGTTGAGAGGATTATAGTCACATATTCATCCAAACCCAATTTGGTCCAGCATGAGAAAGCATCTCTAGCTTGATCTCTTCATTCCTCTTTCAAGGTTCAGAAGAATCCAAGTATGAATATCTTCTTTTCCAAGATAACTACCCAATTGGATGAAGATCGAAAGCTTTCAAGTAAAATCAAGAGAAAAGATAGAAGAAGAATAATAAAAACTAGTATTGATCCATCAAATTACAACAGAGCTCCCTAACCCAATGAAAGGGATTTAGTTGTTCTTAGCTCTGGAAAATGAAAACAAAGATAGAGAATACATGATGAAAACTAGAAGTACAAAGAAAGTAAATACAGAGAGTAATTCTATGCCCAGAGGCTCCCTATATTTTCCAACTCCCCTAATTAATTCAAAGCTACTCCTATATATACTACTCTTCTACTCTTCTAGTTGGTTCTTCAAGTCTTGGATCTGGGCCTTTGGATCTTGAGTTTGAAGCAGTTATCTTCTTCATTGGGCTTGGCTTTACTTGCAGAGAGAAAGTGTGAAGTGGGCAGAGACTTTTGCTTAGAACGTTAGTGGTGTTAACGTTCAGTGAAAATATAGGTTCGAGAACGTTAGTGACATTCAACTTTTTCACTAACGTTCCTTACCCAAGTAAGAGCCACGTTAACCTCAACATTAGTGGCACAAACGTTGCCACTAACGTTGCCTCTTTGTCCTTCGCGCACGTTATTGGGACTCAACTTTCCCAATAACGTTGAGAAGCCTCCCCCTTCCTTACGTTAGAGTCCACGTTAACTTAGTTAACGCGGCTCTTTTAACGTAGGCTTGCCAACCTTCGAGAACGTTAGTGACACTTAACATTGTCACTAACATTCCAATGTGCCCCTTAGCTCCCACGTTAGAGTCCACGTTAACTAGGTTAACGTGGCTTCTAACGTGGCCATGCTAGCCATCTCCAACATTAGTGACAAAGTTGAGTGTTACTAACGTTGGCTCAACATTCCCTTATCCACGTTAGCTTCCACGTTAACTAAGTTAACGTGGGAGTTAACGTGGCTCATGGTGGCATGTGTGGGCTCCTTCCAACGTTAGTGACAATGTTGGGTGTCACTAACGTTGGCGTCACCTCCCTTTTTTCACGTTAACTTCCACGTTAACTAAGTTAACGTGGGAGTTAACGTGGCTCAGTGGGGCTTGTATGGGTTCCTTCCAACGTTAGTGACAATGTTTAGTGTCACTAACGTTGTCGACCACCTTGTTTCCTCACGTTAGCTTCCACGTTAACTAGGTTAACGTGGCCTAGTGTGACTTGGCCAACGTTAGTGATAATGTTGAATATCACTAACGTTGGCTTCCCCCCTTTCTTCTTAACGTTAGAGGCCACGTTAACTAAGTTAACGTGGTGACTAACGTGCCCACTCATGAGCTTGGTCCAACGTTAGTGATAATGTTAAGTGTCACTAATGTTGGCTCCATTTTCTTTCTTCCACGTTAGAGTTCACGTTAACTTAGTTAACATGACTCTTAACGTGGGCAATGATGGCTTCGAGAGCGTTATTGGCAATCACTTTTTTCATTAACTTTGCAAGTTACTCCCATTCCACGTTAGTGTTAACGTTAGTGTAACTAACGTAGCCACTAATGTGGTTTTTCTTTGCTTCCTTTGTCCTGAAATCAAGCAATAAAGTGCATCAAAGTTCTAGTCCAAGTCATGGGAAATGCAACATCTAATTTGTCCTTAAATTCATGCAAAATCCTCATGAAATCATGTAAAGTGCACAATGTATGCTTGAATCAAGATGTAAGTGAATATCTACCCAAAACTAGCTTATTTCCTAAGGAAATGCATGAAACTACCCTAAAAATAGTAAAGAAAAGGTCAGTGAAACTGGCCAAAATGCCCTGGCATCACAACACCAAACCTAAAGCTTGCTTATCCCTAAGCAAGTACTGGAACAAGAGAATGATGAATGGAATGCCAAGAGAAATGAGTCATTCTTGTGGAAGTCATGTCCCTGGTTTTATGGTGGTTTCATGCATAGCAACTTAGGTTCATTCCTGGCTTTTAGACCTTTATCATGTCCTAGAATACTCACTGTGATTGCATCCCGTGAAACTTTTATTTATTGATCCTTTTGTTGTTATTTCAGGGCTTATTTGTGTTCTTAGGCTAAGTGTTCTGTAAGGGGACAACTCTTTAAAATAAGCTTTCAGCCAACACTCCCGAACCAGTTGGTTCAAGGTGCTAGGTGTTGAAGCACCCCTAAGGACTTACTTGCTCAAGTCTCTCCCCCATACATACACACCACAGGCATATAGTTTATTTATTTTCTTTTCTTGAGACCTTGGTGTCCAGCACCTCTTTGGGTTACTAAATGCTTTGTAGTGAGGGTTACTCTTGATAGTGGACTTTCAGCTGATAATCCCGAGTTAGTTAACCCAAGTTACCAAGTGATAAAGCACCCCTAAGAGCTTATTCATCCACGTAGATCCCTCACACAGGAAAACCACAGACACATGCCTCAAGATTAAAACCATTGGTGCCTAGCCTTATTGCTTACTCTTTTTCTTTTATTCCTCAACTTTGATTGTTCTTTCCCTTTTTCTTATTAGGATCTTCTTATTTAGCTAGTCTCATGGGGTGTGTCTCAAGCATAGTATTCATGACAGACAGTTGTCCTCCCACCTTATGGTTGAACCAACTTAGCTAACTTATGACTATACCATAAACTCATGAACTTATTCCATAGTATAAACTCTACTCTGGTCTTCTTAAAAACACTCATTCTCTTTTCATTTGATTCAAAGGGACAAGCATACAAGTAAGTAAGGAGATGATGTAGTAACATAAAGACTAGCAAACATAGACCTATTCGGAAAGAAAACTTTAAAGACAGAATTTAAAAAGTTCAACTAACATGGAAGCATGTTCTATTTCATACAAGATCTTCCTTATTTAAAGCATAGAAAAAGATGGACCAAAGAAGGAACTCCACCACCTTTTACTCTTGTGGATGCCCATGCTTTCCTCCTTGTTTGTCTTCTTTGTGTCCTCTTGCATTCCCTCTCATCCGTGCCAATCTTGCTTGCTTCCAATCCTTAAGTGCCTTCCTCACTGATTCATGAATCTCTTCCACCCTTTGTTTTTCTTCTCGTGCTAATTCACCCCTCATTTCTTCATACCTTGTGATTCCTGGATGCAATATAGGCAGCTGTCCTACCAAGTAACCGAGCCTGGCTTGAGTATTTATATAATGCCCAGTCTCGCGCATGTAAACTCCTTCTGCAAATGTCCTTTGCTCGTCCAATAGTTCTGCCTGTTCTATTTGTCTTCGATGCATCTCATGTATATGTGCACCTTGATGTGCTTGGATGTTGATTAGCCTCTGGATGGATTCTTGTTGCTCATTTTGCCTTTGTTCCATCCTGTGGAATGTTTCACTCCATTGTTGTCCTTGACTCAGTTACTGATCCATCATTTGCTTTTGCCAATCCCCTTGTTGAGTCATCCATCTTGAGAGTGACTCCTCTTGCTGCCCATCATCTGTAGTTGAAGTTCTCTCTGTGCTCCTTGGCTTTCCAAATATTGTCGAGATAGTCCACCAATGGCCTCCTGCAATTGGTGCATATCGAAGGTGGCTGGTGCTTGCCCTTCTACGGCTTGTCCTTCTACTACTTGAGGGGCTGCCCTCTTCCTTTGCTTCCGTTGAGGCAGGGGGGATGCAGTGGCATGCATTCGTTGAACGGTTATTAGAATGCCCTCTTTTATCCACACGGGGTCCTCATCTTTAAACACCACCCCAGCTTTCTTGCACAGTCGGTAGATAGTGCTGGGGTAACCTAACGTTCCCCTTGAGTCGCTTTTCTCTGCCATTTTTCTAATCCCTTCTGCTATGAGTTCATGAACCTTGATCTCTCCGCCTTTGAGTATACAGTGCACCAGTGTGGCTCTCTTGACATTCACCTCCGAGTTGTTTGCTGCTGGGAGAATGGACCTCCTGACAATTTCGAACCACCCTTTTGCTTCCGGGGTGAGATCTGCTCTTTTGATGAACCTTGGTCTCCTATCTGCATATCTTTCCCAGTCAGCTCCTGGTACACAAATGTCTTGCACAATCTGGTCATGATCAGGGTTGTTGTCCATTTTTGAATGATAACTCTCTTCTTTAAACGGTATGGACCGCAGCTTTAATGCCCTCATGACACTCATGGGACCAAAATCCACAATCTTTCCTCTCACAAAGCTTGTATATGACTCATCTGCCTTATCATATCGGACCGCATTTGCATAAAACTCTCTTATTAGATTTGCATTCACCCTAATGACCGGATCAGTAAGGAGCTCCCATCTTCTCTTTTCTACCTTCTTTGTGATTTCGGGACACTCATTTTTCCTAACTTGAAATCCCAGCTCATAAATGATTTCCTTATCCACCATCCATCCGTATTGCAATGCATGGTGCAAGCTTCTAAATCTCTTTTCATCATACGGGTGTTGCTTGGTGCACGAATTATGAATCACATTTTTCACACTCATACCACTAACCAGCAAGTGCACTGGGTCGTCCAAGTAATACCTTACGTGAGTAAGGGTCAAATCCCACGGAGATTGTTGGTTTGAAGCAATCTCTGGTTATCTTGCAATTCTTAGTCAGGAAGTCAATTATATTTATCAGTTGAATTGCGAATAAACAAGAGAGCATGAATTAAAGGTTACTTGTTTTGCAGTAATGGAGAATATGTTGGGGTTTTGGAGATGCTTTGTCTTCAGAATCTCTGCTTTCCTCTGTCTTCTGATTCACGCACACACGTCCTCCTATGGCAAGCTGTATGTAGGTGGATCACCGTTGTCAATGGCTACCATCCATCCTTCCAGTGAAAAGGGTCCAGGTGCGCTGTCACCGCACGGCTAATCATCTGCAGGTTCTCAGTCATACCGGAATAGGATTTACTATCCTTTTGCGTCTGTCACTATGCCCAGCACTTGCGAGTTTGAAGTTCGTCACAGCCATCCAATCCCAGAATCCTACTCGGAATACCACAGACAAGGTTTAGACTTTCCGGATTCTCATGAATGCCGCCATCAATCTAGCTTATACCACGGAGATTCTGATTAAGGAATCTAAGAGATATTCATTCAATCTGATGTAGAACGGAGGTGATTGTCAGACACACGTTCATGTATTGAGGAAGGTGATGAGTGTCACTGATCATCACCATCTCCATAGTTAGGCGCGAATGGATATCTTAGATAGGAACACGCATGTTTGAATGGAAAACAGAAGTACTTGCATTAATTCATCGAGACACAGCAGAGCTCCTCACCCCCAACAATGGAGTTTAGAGACTCATGCCGTCAAATAGTACAAAGTTTAGATCTAAAATGTCATGAGATATAAAATGAATCTCTAAAAGTTGTTTAAATACTAAACTAGTAACCTAGGTTTACAGAAAATGAGTAAACTATAACAGATAGTGCAGAAATCCACTTCTGGGGCCCACTTGGTGTGTGCTGGGGCCGACTCTAAAGCTTTCACGTGCCTGGGGCTGTTTTGGGCGTTCAACGCCAGCTTTGGATCCTTTTCTGGCGTTGAACTCCAACTTGCAACTTGTTTCTGGCGCTGGACGCCAGAATTGGGCAGAAAGCTGGCATTGAACGCCAGTTTACGCCATCTATCCTTGAGCAAAGTATGGACTATTATATATTTTTGGAAAGCCCTGGATGTCTAAGTTCCAACGCAATTGGAAGCACGCCATTTGGAGTTCTGTAGCTCCAGAAAATCCATTTTGAGTGTAGGAAGGTTAGAATCCAATAGCATTAGCAGTCCTTTTTCAGCCTGAATAAGATTTTTGCTCAGCTCCCTCAATTTCAGCCAGAAAATACCTGAAATTACAAAAAAACACACAAACTCATAGTAAAGTCCAGAAATATGAATTTTGCCTAGAAACTAATGAAAATAAACTAAAAACCAACTAAAACATACTAAAATCTATATGAAATTAACCCCAAAAAGCGTATAAAATATCCGCTCATCACAACACCAAACTTGAACTGTTGCTTGTCCTCAAGCAACTAGACAAATAAAATAGAAGACTAATAGGTTGAGAAGCAATAATATCTCAGAGTTTTTGAGTGAAGCTCAGATTCTAATTAGATGAGCGGGACTAGTAGCTTTTTGCTTCCGAACAGTTTTGGCATCTCACTTTATCCATTGAAGCTCAGAGTGATTGGCATCTATAGGAACATAGAATTCAGATAGTGTTATTGATTCTCCTATTTCAGTATGATGATTCTTGAACACAACTACTTTATGAGTCTTGGCCGTGGCCCTAAGCACTCTGTTTTCCAGTATTACCACCGGATACATAAATGCCACAGACACATAATTGGGTGAACCCTTTTAGATTGTGACTCAGCTTTGCTAAAGTCCCCAATTAGAGGTGTCCAGGGTTCTTAAGCACACTCTTCTTTTTGCTTTGGACCTTGACTTTAACCGCTCAGTCTCAAGTTTTCACTTGACACCTTCACGCCACAAGCACATGGCTAGGGACAGCTTGGTTTAGCCGCTTAGGCCAGGATTTTATTCCTTTAGGCCCTCCTATCCACTGATGCTCAAAGCCTTGGGATCCTTTTTATTACCCTTGCCTTTTGGTTTTAAGGGCCATTGGCTTTTTCTGCTTGCTTTCTCTCTTTTTTTTTTCTGCAAGCTTTGTTCTTTGCTGCTTTTTCTTGCTTCAAGAATCATTCTTTCAAGAGCCAACATATTTAACAGTCTTAAACAACAAATTCAAAAGACATATGCATTGTTCAAGCATTCATTCAGAAGACAGAAAGCATTGCCACCACATGTTACTAATTAGAATTTTTCTTATTAAAAAAAACTCGAATCTTATTGCCTCTTATTCAAAAGATCTACTATTTTATTCATGTTTGCTGATGATGAGAAAAATAGACTATAACTTAATTGGAGGTAAAATCAAAATAGACACTAATTACTACTATATGACTCCTAAGGTAAACTCTTATAACGACAACCATCACAGAGTTAAAGCAGAAATTGGAATTTAACAACCTTTGTTCTGGGAAGTGGATGTTCCTTGGATCTGTGGGGTGCTTGGTCCTTCAAGAGATAACTTCTGGCGCTTCAATTCCCTCAAGTCACACCCTTGCTCTTCCTGTTCTTTAATCAAATACCAGAGAATTTGACTGTGTTCCTTCTGTTCCTTTATTATTTGTTCCATAGCTTCTTGTATCTTGGTAACTGATGTTTCAAGATACTCCCAATATTCAGATTGAGGGATTTCTAGGAGAAATTCCTGTGTTTTTTTCTTGATGGGGTCATCTTGCGCTTGTTGTTTTTCCATTGATGCTTTGGTGATTGGTTTCTCAATTGAGATATACTCAGTTATTCCCATCCTTACCCCAGCGTCCTTGCAGAGCAGAGAAATCAAGCTTGGGTAAGCCAACCTGGCCTCTTTAGAATTTTTATTAGCAATTTTGTAGAATTCAGTTGAAATTAGTTGATGAACTTCCACTTCTTTTCCCATCATGATGCAATGGATCATCACTGCTCTTTTAACTGTGACTTCAGAACGGTTGCTAGTGGGCAGCAGAGAATGCCCAATGAAGTCCAGCCATCCTCTGGCGACTGGTTTGAGATCTTCTCTTTTGAGTTGATTTGGGACACCCTTCGTGCTGGTGGTCCACCTGGCTCCAGGAATACATATGTCCTCTAGAATCTTATCCAGACCCTTGTCTGTTCTCATCATTCTCCTGTTGAAAGAGTCTGGATCATCTTTCAGCTGAGGTAGCTTTAAGATCTCCCTGATCTTGTCAGGGTTGGTATGAACAATCTTTCCTCTGACCATGGTCCGATATTCATAGAAAGCAGTTCCAAATAGTTTTTGCTTGTCTGTCTGCCAAATATTAGCATAGAACTCCTGGACCATATTCCTTCCCACTTTCGTTTCAGGATTAGCTAGGACTTCCCAGTTCCTGATTCGAATTTGCTCCTGGATCTCCGGATATTCGTCTTCTTTCAGATCGAATCTAACTTCCGGGATCACTGATCTTAGACCCATTATTTTGCAATAATGGTCTGAATGTTCTTTAGATAAGAACTTCCCTTGATTCCAAAGTGGTTTTGGAACGCTCTCTTTCTTGTCTCTTGAAGTGGTTTGTTTTCCCTTAGGAGCCATGATCTTAGTGATCTCGGATAAACACACCAAACTTAGAGGTTTTCTTGTCCTCAAGCAAAAGAAAAGAAAGGAGAGGGATAGAAGGAGAGCTAGGTGCAATTGTTGATGGAAGGGGAGGGAGGCCGAACCCATATTTAAAGGGAGGGGGTGGGTTCGAAAATTTAGAAAAGATATGATAAAAAACGATTGATTTGGAGAAGATAAGATAGAAGATATGATAAGAGAGGATATAGTTTAAAATTGAAAAGATATGAAAGATTTTTGAAAAAGATAAATCTAGATTTTGAAAAAGATAATTTGGAGATTTGAAAAAGATATTGATGAGTTGAAAAGATTTTTGAAAAAGAGTTGAATTGGATTGAAAAAGAGGAATTGTGCTTATGGATTAAGATACATTTGATATTTTTAAAGTAGGATTTTTAGAAATTAGGGATTTTAAAAATCAGGGTTCTTAACATGTTTATGCAAGAAATCATGATTTGAAACATGGGAATTAAAATTAGAATGAAAAATATGAAGAAAAACGAAATTACCTCCTCCCCATCATCCTGGCGTTTGAACGCCCAAACACTGCCTGTTTTGGGCGTTCAACGCCCAAATGCTGTTCTCCTGGGTGTTCAACGCCCAGTTGTTGCCCTTTTCTGGCGTTGAATGCCAGATTGCTATCCTTACTGGCGTTCAGCGCCCACTGGCTGCCCCTTTTGGGCGCTGAACGCCCAAAATAGGCTCTTACTGGCATTTTCTTGCCAGTGAGCTATTTTCTCTGTTTTGTGTGCAGATTCCTTCTGTAACCCTGTGAACATATGCAATTGATTCATTACCTTAGTATCAATGAACTTTATATAAACAAATAAAAATAAAAATAGGGCAAAATGCTTAGAGGATTGATGCCCCATGGCTGGGTTGCCTCCCAGCAAGCGCTTCTTTATTGTCTTTAGCTGGACCTTGCTGAGCTTTTAGTCTAGCTTCAGCCTTGAGCACTCTTGCTCAACATTGCCTTCAAGATAGTGCTTGATTCTCTGTCCATTGACAATGAACTTCTTATCAGAATCAATATCTTGAAGCTCCACATAACCATATGGTGATACACTTGTAATCACGTATGGTCCCCTCCACCGGGACTTCAGTTTCCCGGGGAATAGCCTGAGCCTAGAGTTGAACAACAGAACCTTTTGTCCTGGTTCAAAGATTCTAGATGACAGCTTTCTGTCATGCCACTTTTTTTATTTTTCTTTATAAAGATTGGCATTTTCGAAAGCAGTGAATCTGAATTCCTCTAGCTCATTTAGCTGGAGCAATCTTTTTTCTCCTGCTAATTTGGCATCAAAGTTTAGGAATCTGGTTGCCCAGTAGGCTTTATGTTCCAGTTCCATGGGCAGGTGACATGCCTTACCATACACAAGTTGGTATGGAGAGGTCCCTATAGGGGTCTTGAATGCTGTTCTGTAAGCCCACAGAGCATCATCCAAGCTCCTTGCCCAATCCTTTCTACGGGTGCTTACTGTCCGTTCTAGGATTCTTTTTAATTCTCTGTTAGAGACCTCAGCTTGCCCATTAGTCTGTGGATGATATGGAGTCACCACCTTGTGGCGAATCCCATACCGGACCATGGCAGAGTAAAGCTGTTTGTTGCAGAAGTGAGTGCCCCCATCACTGATCAGTACTCTAGGGACACCAAACCTGCTAAAGATATATTTCTGGAGGAACTTCAGCACTATTTTAGTATCATTGGTGGGTGTGGCAATGGCCTCAACCCATTTTGATACATAGTCAACTGCCACCAGAATATAAGTGTTTGAGAATGATGGTGGAAAAGGTCCCATGAAGTCAATTCCCCATACATCAAACAACTCAATCTCCAAGATTCCTTGTTGAGGCATGGCGTAACCATGGGGCAGATTACCAGCTCTTTGGCAACTGTCACAGTTACGTACAAACTCTCGGGAATCTCTATAAAGTGTGGGCCAATAGAAGCCACATTGGAGGACCTTGGTGGCTGTTCTCTCACCCCCGAAATGGCCTCCATATTGAGATCCATGGCAATGCCATAGGATCCTCTGCGCTTCTTCTCTAGGAACACACCTACGGATTATTCCGTCTACACATCTCTTAAAGAGATAGGGTTCATCCCACAAGTAGTACTTTGCATCAGTGATTAATTTTTTCTTTTGTTGCCTGTTGTACTCCTTGGGTATGAACCTTGCAGCTTTATAGTTTGCAATATCGGCAAACCATGGTGTTTCCTGGATGGCAAATAAATGCTCATCCAGAAAAGTCTCAGAAATCTCAAGAGAGGGGAGGGACGTCCCTTCCACTGGCTCTATCCGGGACAAATGATCAGCCACTTGGTTTTCTGTCCCTTTTCTGTCTCTTATTTCTATATCAAACTCTTGCAGAAGCAACACCCATCTGATGAGCCTGGGTTTTGAATCCTGCTTTGTGAGTAGATATTTAAGAGCAGCATGGTCAGTATACACAATCACTTTTGATCCTACTAAGTATGATCTGAACTTGTCAATGGCATAAACCACTGCAAGTAATTCCTTTTCTATGGTTGTGTAATTTTTCTGGGCATCATTTAAAACGCAACTAGCATAATAAATAACATGCAGAAGCTTGTCATGCCTCTGTCCCAATACTGCACCAATGGCGTGATCACTGGCATCACACATTAGCTCAAATGGTAATGTCCAGTCTGGTGCAGAAATAACTAGTGCTGTGACTAGCTTAGCTTTCAGCGTTTCAAATGCCTGTAGACACTCTGTGTCAAACATAAATGGCGTGTCATCAGCTAGCAGATTGCTTAGAGGTTTTGCAATTTTTGAAAAATCCTTTATAAACCTCCTATAGAATCCTGCATGCCCCAGAAAGCTTCTGATTGCCTTAACATTGGCAGGTGGTGGTAATTTTTCAATTACCTCTATTTTTGCTTGATCCACCTCTATTCCCTTGTTTGAGATTTTATGCCCAAGGAAAATCCCTTCAGTCACCATGAAGTGACATTTTTCCCAGTTTAAAACTAGGTTGGTCTCTTGGCATCTCTTCAGAACAAGTTTCAGGTGATCAAGACAGGAGCTGAATAAGTCTCCATATACTGAGAAGTCATCCATGAAGACTTCCAGAAATTTTTCAACCATATCAGAGAAAATAGAGAGCATGCATCTCTGGAAGGTTGCAGGCAACATTACACAGCCCAAATGGCATCCTTTTATAAGCAAACACTCCAGATGGACATGTGAATGCTGTTTTCTCTTGATCCTGGGGATCTACTGCAATCTGGTTATAGCCTGAGTAGCCATCCAAAAAGCAGTAGTAATCATGACCCGCCAGTCTTTCTAGCATCTGGTCTATGAATGGTAAAGGAAAATGATCCTTTCTGGTGGCTGTATTGAGCCTTCTGTAGTCAATACACATGCGCCACCCTGTAACTGTTCTTGTAGGAACCAGTTCATTTTTTTCATTATGAATCACTGTCATGCCTCCCTTTTTTGGGACGACTTGGACAGGGCTCACCCAGGGGCTATCAGAAATAGGATAAATAATCCCAGCCTCTAGTAATTTGGTGACCTCTTTCTGCACCACTTCCTTCATGGCTGGATTTAGCCGCCTCTGTGGCTGAACCACTGGTTTAGCATTATCCTCCAATAAGATTTTGTGCATGCATCTAGCTGGGCTTATGCCCTTAAGGTCACCTATGGACCACCCAAGAGTTGTCTTGTGTGTCCTTAGCACTTGAATAAGTGCTTCCTCTTCCTGTGGATTTAAAGCAGAGCTTATGATCACTGGAAAAGTGTCACCTTCTCCCAGAAATACATATTTCAGGGATGGTGGTAATGGTTTGAGCTTGGGTTTAGGAGGTTTTTCCTCTTCCAGAGGAAATTTCAGAGGCTCTTTCATCTCCTCTGAATTCTCCAAATTAGGCTGAACATCTTTAAAGATGTCTTCCAACTCTGATTCGAGACTCTCAGCCATGTTGATCTCTTCTACCAAAGAGTCAAAAAGATCAACTTTCATACAGTCTTTTGATGTGTCTGGATGCTGCATGGCTTTGATAGCATTCAACTTAAACTCATCATCATTGACTCTCAGGGTTATTTCCCCTTGTTGGACATCAATGAGGGTTCGTCCAGTTGCTAGAAAGGGTCTTCCTAGAATGAGAGTAGCACTCTTGTGCTCCTCCATTTCCAGCACTACAAAGTCAGTGGGAAAGGCGAATGGCCCAACTCTGACAATCATGTCTTCAATCATGCCTGATGGGTATTTAATGGAGCCATCAGCAAGTTGGAGACATATCCGGGTTGGTTTAACTTCATCAGTTAAGCCAAGCTTTCTGATAGTGGATACAGGTATTAGGTTGATGCTTTCCCCAAGATCGCAAAAAGTTGTCTTGGTGCAATTACCTTCTAATATGCATGGTATCAGAAAACTCCCAGGGTCTTTAAGCTTTTCAGGAAAGCTTTTTAATATGACTGCACTGCATTCTTCAGTGAGGAGAACTCTTTCTGTTTCTCTCCAATCCTTTTTATGACTCAAGATCTCTTTCATGAACTTGGCATAAGAAGGTATTTGCTCAAGTGCCTCTGCAAATGGAATCTTTATTTCAAGAGTCCTGAGATAATCTGTAAAGCGAGCAAATTGCTTATCCTGCTCCTCTTTCCGGAGTTTTTGAGGATAAGGTATCGTGGCTTTATATTCCTCAACCTTATTTGCTGTAGGTTTATTGCCTACAGAAGTGGTTGAAGAAGCCTTTTTAGAGGGGTTGTCATCAGCACTTGTGTGTGTCTGATCCCTCACTGGCGATTGATTGCCAGAGTTAGAAGCTGGAGTGACGTGAGACGCCAACTCCTTGTCTGTTTCTGGCATCTAAACGCCAGAACTGTGCCCATTTTGGGCGTTCAGTGCCAGATCTTGCCCATTTTGGGCGTTCAGCGCCAGATCCTTGCTTGTTTCTGGCGTTGAACGCCAGTCCTTGCTTGTTACTGGCGTTGAACGCCAGTCTTGGGCATGGTCTGGGCATTCAGCGCCAGCCTTCCACCAGATTGTTGGCGTTTTAATGCCAGAATTACTTTTCCCTGGGCTCTTACTATCCTTAGGTGAATTTTGGGTGGTTTGTTCATTTCTTAGCTCTTTGCTGCGTTGAGGTGGGGTATTTAATGTTTTCCCACTTCTTAATTGAACTGCTTGGCATTCTTCTGTTATTTTTCTTGACAGCTGCTGCTTTGTTTGCTTCAATTGTTCTTCCATATTTATATTAGCCATCCTTGTCTCTTGTAGTTTATCCTTGAATTCGGCTAACTGCTTTGTTAGAAAGTCCAATTGCTGATTGAATTCAGCAGCTTGTTTTACAGGGCTGAGTTCAGCAGTTGCTGTTTTAACCTCTTCTTTCATGGAAGGGTCACTGCTTAGGTACAGATGCTGATTCCTGGCAACTGTATCAATGAGCTCTTGAGCCTCTTCAATAGTCTTTCTCATGTGGATAGATCCACCAGCTGAGTAATCTAGAGACATCTGAGCTCCTTTTGCAAGCCCATAATAGAAGATGTCTAACTGAACCCACTCTGAAAACATTTCAGAGGGGCATTTTCGTAGCATCTCTCTGTATCTCTCCCAGGCATCATAAAGAGATTCATTATCTCCTTGTTTAAAGTCTTGGATGTCCAGCCTTAGCTGTGTCATCCGTTTTGGGGAAAAGTATTAATTCAGGAATTTTTCTGTCAGCTGTTTCCATGTCCTTATGCTGGCCTTAGGTTGGTTATTTAACCACCTCTAAGCCTGATCTTTTACAGCAAATGGAAACAGTAATAGTCTGTAGACATCCTGATCTATTTTCTTATCATGTACTGTGTCAGCAATTTGTAAAAATTGTGCCAGAAACTCTGTAGGTTCTTCTTGTGGAAGACCGGAATACTGGCAACTTTGTTGCACCATGATAATGAGCTGAGGATTCAACTCAAAGCTACTGGCTCCAATGGAGGGTATGCAAATACTACTCCCATATGAAGCAGTAGAGGGGTTAGCATATGACCCTAGAGTCCTCCTGGACTGTTCATTTCCACTTAGATCCATGATGGAGAAAGAGAGATGATGTAAAATAAAAAATTTATTTTTATTTATTTATTTATTTCGAAAATAAAATAAATTAAAATAAAATAAATAAAAATAGGTGAAGATTTTCGAAAAAAATGAGGGGGGAGAAAGTGGTCAGGAAGTTTTGAAAAAGATATGATTTGGAAAAGATTTTAAATTTTGAAAAAAAAAATCTGAATTTTAGAAATGAATTTCGAAAATTTGTTTTAGAAATAGAGAAAAAAGATATTTTTTGAATTTAGTGAGGAAAGAGAAAAACAATAAAATAGCACAAGATTTAAAATTTTTAGATCTAATTCTCCTAGTTTTCGAAAATTTTGGAGGGAAAACACCAAGGAACACCAAACTTAAAAATTTTAAGATAAAGACACAAGGAAAACTCAAGAACACTTTGAAGACTCACAAGAACACAAGAACATGAATAAGGAACACCAAACTTAAAATTTTTAGAAAACCAAAGAAAAATCAACAAGAAAACACCAAACTTAAAGTTTGGCACAAGATTTAATCAAGGGAAAAATTATTTTTGAAAAAGATTTTTAATAAAACTGGTGCCCAATCATCAAGAACATAAACCAACACTCTAGCCAATTGGGCAATAAATGTAACACCTGTTTTGAAGAAGGATATTTTTAACCAAGAACAATAATAAGAGACTCTAAACTAAAAGGAAAAATTTTCCTAATCTAAACAACAAAATAAACCGTCAGTTGTCCAAACTCAAACAATCCCCGGTAACGGTGCCAAAAACTTGGTGCACGAATTGTGAATCACACTTTTCACACTCGTACCACTAACCAGCAAGTGCACTGGGTCGTCCAAGTAATACCTTACGTGAGTAAGGGTCGAATCCCACGGAGATTGTTGGTTTGAAGCAATCTCTGGTTATCTTGCATTTCTTAGTCAGGAAGTCAATTATATTTATCAGTTGAATTGCGAATAAACAAGAGAGCATGAATTAAAGGTTACTTGTTTTGCAGTAATGGAGAATATGTTGGAGTTTTGGAGATGCTTTGTCTTCAGAATCTCTGCTTTCCTCTGTCTTCTGATTCATGCACACACGTCCTCCTATGGCAAGCTGTATGTAGGTGGATCACCGTTGTCAATGGCTACCATCCATCCTTCCAGTGAAAAGGGTCCAAGTGCGCTGTCACCGCACGGCTAATCATCTGCAGGTTCTAGGTCATACCGGAATAGGATTTACTATCCTTTTGCGTCTGTCACTACGCCCAGCACTCGCGAGTTTGAAGTTCGTCACAGCCATCCAATCCCAGAATCCTACTCGGAATACCACAGACAAGGTTTAGACTTTCCGAATTCTCATGAATGCCGCCATCAATCTAGCTTATACCACGGAGATTCTGATTAAGGAATCTAAGATATATTCATTCAATCTGATGTAGAACGGAGGTGATTGTCAGACACACGTTCATCTATTGAGGAAGGTGATGAGTGTCACTGATCATCACCATCTCCATAGTTAGGCGCGAATGGATATCTTAGATAGGAACACGCATGTTTGAATGGAAAACAGAAGTACTTGCATTAATTCATCGAGACACAGCAGAGCTCCTCACCCCCAACAATGGAGTTTAGAGACTCATGCCGTCAAAGAGTACAAATTTTAGATCTAAAATGTCATGAGATACAAAATGAATCTCTAAAAGTTGTTTAAATACTAAACTAGTAAACTAGGTTTACAGAAAATGAGTAAACTATAACAGATAGTGCAGAAATCCACTTCTGGGGCCCACTTGGTATGTGCTGGGGCCGAGACTAAAGCTTTCACGTGCCTGGGACTGTTTTGGGCGTTCAACGCCAGCTTTGGATCCTTTTCTGGCGTTGAACTCCAACTTGCAACTTGTTTCTGGCGCTGGACGCCAGAATTGGGCAGAGAACTGGCGTTGAACGCCAGTTTACACCGTCTATCCTTGATCAAAGTATGGACTATTATATATTGCTGGAAAGCCCTGGATGTATACTTTTCAACGCAATTGGAAGCACGCCAGTTGGAGTCCTGTAGCTCCAGAAAATCCATTTTGAGTGCAGGGAGGTCAGAATCCAACAGCATCAGCAGTCCTTTTTCAGCCTGAATCAGATTTTTGCTCAGCTCCCTCAATTTCAGCCAGAAAATACCTGAAATTACAGAAAAATACACAAACTCATACTAAAGTCCAAAAATATGAATTTTGCCTAGAAACTAATGAAAATAAACTAAAAACCAACTAAAACATACTAAAATTTATATGAAATTAACCCCAAAAAGCGTATAAAATATCCGCTCATCATTGCTCCATAGGTTCCTTTCCCTTCCTTCTTTTTGAGCTCGAAGATGCCATAAATGAAGGTTGATGCGTGAAGTTAGCAGGGGTGTGGAGACTTTTGGTGTTTAGGGTCGAGTGCAATGAAGGGAGTGAAGGGGAACCCGAAATGGAGAGGTGTGAAGAGTGGGGTACGGAACAAGGATCACTTATATAGAGAGGTTGTGAGTGAATGGAGAGTGTGGATTGATGGAGTGGTTGTTTAATGGACGGTTGGGGTTGTGCATGTAGAAAGGACAAGGATCATCACTTTATGATGGAGATTGCTCGGTCTCCAAGGGTCCCATTTTTTTCAATGTTGCATGGCAACATTTTCCAATGACTTCCCTTTTTAGAACAAGTGTATAGTCCTTCCTTTTGTGGTGTCTGAACCTTCTTCTTTTAATTGTCCAATCTATCTCCTTCAATGCTCCTTTCCTTTTCCCTATAAAAATAAAATAAGAAAAATCAATATCATAAAAAATTTTTAAACTTTTCGGCTAGAATGATAGAGAGAAGAAAAGATTTTGTTTATTCATGAACTCCAACTAACTAACTAACTGTGTATCCTTATATGCACGTTGGTGGCACCATGGGGTGACACCAAACTTAGTTTAGAGCACTGTGATGAAAATTTCTGTTCAAAGCTCCAAGACTAGCATGCTCTCGGTTGCATTCATGCTTTCTTGGCACGCTTTGAACACCAAACTTGTTCTTCACTATATACTGCAATATAAGGACTTCACCAAGTTTTTGTCAAGTTTGGGTTGGAATTCATGAATATTGATTTATTCACTAGTAAAAGCTAATAAAACATGGGTTGCCTCCCATGAAGAGCTTCTTTAGCGTCACTAGCTTGATGTTTCTCTTTCATCAGGGAGGTTGATAATGCTTCAAGTCCTCCCCTCTTGCCTTGGACTTATATCCATTGGTTGTATCAATGATCTCTACATGTTCCAAGGAGAGAACTCTGTTGATAGTGAAGACCTTAGGTAACTGAGATGGTACAGTGGGGAGATTAGGGGGGATGTCTGGGAAGTAAGCTGAGATCACTTTATCTCCTGGAGAGAAGTCTTTCGTAGGGATCTTCTTGTTCCTCCACCCCCTTGGTACCTTCTTCTTTGTCCCTTCTGATGCTGCCTTGCTCTTGGCGACTTCTTCTTCTAAGGAAATTTTGTTGTTGTCTTCACATGCCTCTGGTGGTTTAGGTTCCTCCAGCTTCTCCTTGAGCTGTGGCAATTGCTGTTTGCCTTGTTCATCATTCAGTGAGGTTCTCAGATGTGTTGGTTGTGCTTCAGTACTTGTTTCCTCTGTCAGCATCTCGTTATGATCATTGCTTGGTTCTTTGTTTTCTTGGTCTGCTTCTTGTTAGAGTTTGAAGATATTAAAGCTGAGTCGTTCATCATGGATCCTCAATATTAGCTCCCCTCACTCCACATCTATGAGTTCTCTGGCTGTAGCTAGGAATGGTCTTCCCAATATGATTGGGTGAGTGTGACTCTCTTCCATGTCCAAGATGACAAAGTCTGTGGGAAGAAAGTATTTCCCCACCTTTAACAACACGTTTTCCACCACTCCTCTTGCTTATTTTTGAGTTTTGTCAGTCAGCCTGATGACTACATCTGTGGGAAATATCTCATTGATCTGCAGCCTCTTCACCAGGGATAAGGGCATTAAGTTGATACTTGCTCCCAAATCGCAGAGTGCTCTATCAAACATTGTTTCCCCTATGGCACAGGGGACATGAAAACTCCCTGGATCTTTTCTTTTCATAGGCAACTGCGGCTGAATGAGGGCACTGCACTCCTTGTTCATCACTATAGTTTGGCCTCTCTTGAGTGAGCTTTTCCTGGGAAGCAGCTCCTTCATATACTTGATGTATGCAGGCATTTGTTGGATAGTCTTGATAAACGGTATGTTCACATGCAAAGATGCAAACAAGTCAAGAAATCTTGAGTATATTCTCTTCTCCACAGCACCATTGAGCAGTTGGGGAAAAGGTGCATAGAGTCTCAGCAGCTCCTGTTTTGAGATTTCTGGTTCTTGGTAATCTTTTTCCCCCTCCTCTACTGAGGTATCTTCAGGTTGTTCTAACAGCTTGCTTGGCTTGTCTTTAGTCTCCTTATCACTTATAGTGACCATCTTGTAATCTTCCCATCTTACTTTCTTTGTTTCACCTCTCGGATTCTTCTCTATGTCACTTGGGAATCCATCTGTGGGTTTGAGAATTTGCTCAGAGAGATATCCCACTTGGGATTCCAACCTCTTGATTGTGTCTCCCTGGTTCTTGAAACTGGCTCGCACTTCCTCCTTGAACACCTTGTTGTCTTGAATCTCCTTGCTTATGCCTTCAAGTAGATTCTCAATCCTTGAGATTCTTTCATCAAATGATGATAGGTCAGGCTGAGGAGGGTTATTCTGGCCTTGATATGAATGTAGAGAGGTGTTGTTATGGGGGTGTTGATATGGTCTAGATGTGAAGTGCTGGTGGGCTGCATTGTTTGGATTTGGGCGTCTTTGATCAAGGCTTTGGTCTTGTTGATTTCCCCACCCAAAGTTTGGGTGATTCCTCCATCCAGGGTTGTAGGTCTTGGAGTATGGATCATGGTTTTGCCTAGGTGAATTCCCAATGTAGTTGGCTTGCTCCTGACTACCCTCTGCTTCTTCATTCACTCCTTTTTGGGTTGTTGATGAAGTGGAGATTGTTGCTACTTGGTTCCTCTCCATCTTCTTGGTGAGGTCAGCCAGCTGCTGGGTAATGAGCTTGTTTTGGGCCAGCAGAGCATCTACATTGTTTAGCTCCATTACTCCTCTTGTGTTCCCTCTTTCGGAAGCATAGAAATAGTCGTTCTCTGCTACTGTTTCAATGACATCTATGGCCTCCTCAATGGTCTTCTTCTTGTTCAAAGATCCTCCGGATGAATGGTCTACTGCCTTCTTTGACTCATAGGAGAGCCCTTCATAGAAAATGTGCAGCTGCACCCATTCATTGAACATATCGGGTGGGCACCTCCTTGTTAGGTCTTTAAACCTCTCCCATGCTTCATATAGAGTCTCACCATCTTAGTGCCTGAAAGTTTGGACCTCAGCTCTCAGTCTATTGATTCATTGAGGAGGGTAAAATCTTGCTAACAATTTGTTCACCACATCTTCCCAAGTTGTCAAGATCTCCCTTGGGAAAGACTCCAGCCACTTGGCTGCCTTATCCTTGAGTGAGAATGGAAATAAGAGTAGTCTATAGGCGTCAGGATGAACACCATTAGACTTCATTGTGTCACATATTCTCAGGAAGGTGGTTAGATGTTAATTGGGGTCCTCTTGGACACTTCCTCCGAACGAACAGTTGTTCTGAACAAGGGTGATGAGCTGTGGTTTTAGTTCAAAATTGTTGGCATGGATGGTTGGCTTTTGAATGCTACTTCCACAGTTTCCTGGGTTTGGATTGATGTAAGAGCCTAAAACTCTTCTATCCTCCCTAGCATGATTTGCTCGACCTCTTCCGCCATGGTTGTGAGTCTCTTCTTCTTGATGGTTTTCCATGTTTTCTTCAATATTTGGTTCAAAGTATTCCTCAAAGTGTTCCTCCTTTTCTTTAGCACCAACTACACGTTTTTCTCTTGCCTCCCTCCTTAGTCTAAGGAAGGTTCTCTCAAGTTCAGAATCAAAGGAAGTTGAAGCCCCGCTTCTTCTCCCTGTCATACAACCAACAAGTACAAGCAAAGAGAATAGGTGCAGAAAGTATATCTGTCAGAATTACTGTTAGTGTGAGTGATACAATATATCAAACAGTTAGTAGGTTAGTGAGATGAATGGTAAATAACAAAGAAAAAGTAGGGGGAAGGGAAGAAATTAACTAAAACAGGAAGTAAATGACTCAAACAGAAAATTAAATCAAACAAAAATAAATGCTCAATCTAGTTATCCTCCAATCTAATCATTGTTGATGCACAATCAATCCCCAGCAACGGCGCCATAAACTTGATGCACGGAAAACTTAACTCTTAACAAATTTCCTTCGGCAAGTGTACCGAATTTGTCGTCAAGTAAAAACTCACAATAGAGTGAGGTCAAATCCCACAAGGATTGATTGATCAAGAAACTTTAATTAGAGGAATGTTCTAGTTGAGCGAATCCAGGATTTGAGTTTAGAATTGCAGAAAATAAAATGGCGGGAAGGTAAATGACAGAAAAAGTAAATGCTAGAATTAAAGAACTAAAAGTAAATTACTGAAGTAAATTGCAGAATTGTAAATGGGAATGGGGGAATTGCTCATAAGAGTAAATAACAGAAATTAAAGAGAATGGGTAAGATCAGAAATGGGGAGTTCATTGGGCTTAGGATATGTTGCATTTTCCAGATCAATTTCATTTTCATTTCTTCCTCAATCAATGCACTCATTGATCTCCTTGGCAATCTTAAGTGATTGAATTACAATTTCTTGTAATCTAATCTCTCAAATCTTGATCAATAGCCAATTCCTTGGTCAATTGCTCATGAGAAGAGATGAAGTATGGTTACTGATTATACCACATGCATTTCCCAAATCAAGTGTTGAGAGGATTATAGTCACATATCCATCCAATCCCAATTTGGTCCAGCATGAGAAAGCATTTCTAGCTTGATCTCTTCATTCCTCTTTCAAGGTTCAGAAGAGATCCAAGTATGAATAGCTTCTTTTCCAAGATAACTACCCAATTGGATGAAGATCGAAAGCTTTCAAGTAAAATCAAGAGAAAAGATAGAAGAAAAATAATGAAAACTAGTATTGATCCATCAAATTACAACAGAGCTCTCTAACCCAATGAAAGGGGTTTAGTTGTTCATAGCTCTGGAAAATGAAAACAAAGATGGAGAATACATGATGAAAACTAGAAGTGCAGAGAAAGTAAATACAGAGAGTAATTCTATGCCTAGAGGCTCCCTATATTTTCCAACTCCCCTAATTAATTCAAAGCTACTCCTATATATACTACTCTTCTACTCTTCTAGTTGGTTCTTCAAGTCTTGGGTCTGGGCCTTTGGATCTTGAGTTTGAAGCAGTTATCTTCTTCATTGGGCTTGGCTTTACTTGCAGAGAGAAAGTGTGAAGTGGGCAGAGACTTTTGCTCAGGACGTTAGTGGTGTTAACGTTCAGTGAAAATATGGGTTCGAGAACATTAGTGACATTCAAATTTTTCACTAACGTTCCTTACCCAAGTAAGAGCCACGTTAACCTCAACGTTAGTGGCACAAACGTTGCCACTAACGTTGCCTCTTTGTCCTTCGCGCACGGTATTGGGACTCAACTTTCCCAATAACGTTGAGAAGCCTCCCCCTTCCTTACGTTAGAGTCCACGTTAACTTAGTTAACGTGGCTCTTTTAACGTAGGCTTGCCAACCTTCGAGAACGTTAGTGACACTTAACATTGTCACTAACGTTCCAATGTGCCCCTTAGCTCCCACGTTAGAGTCCACGTTAACTAGGTTAACGTGGCTTCTAACATGGCCATGCTAGCCATCTCCAACGTTAGTGACAAAGTTGAGTGTCACTAACATTGGCTGAACATTCCCTTATCCATGTTAGCTTCCACGTTAACTAAGTTAACATGGGAGTTAACGTGGCTCATGGTGGCATGTGTGGGCTCCTTCCAACGTTAGTGACAATGTTGGGTGTCACTAACGTTGGCGTCACCTCCCTTCTTTCACGTTAACTTCCACGTTAACTAAGTTAACGTGGGAGTTAACGTGGCTCATTGGGGCTTGTATGGGTTCCTTCCAATGTTAGTGACAATGTTTAGTGTCACTAACGTTGTCGACCACCTTGTTTACTCACGTTAGCTTCCACGTTAACTAGGTTAACGTGGGAGTTAACGTGGCCTAGTGTGACTTGGCCAACGTTAGTGATAATGTTGAATATCACTAACGTTTGGCTTCCCCCCTTTCTTCTTAACGTTAGAGGCCACGTTAACTAAGTTAACGTGGTGACTAACGTGCCCACTCATGAGCTTGGTCCAACGTTAGTGATAATGTTAAGTGTCACTAACGTTGGCTCCATTTCCTTTCTTCCACGTTAGAGTTCACGTTAACTTAGTTAACGTGAGTCTTAACGTGGGAAATGATGGCTTCGAGAGCGTTATTGGCAATCACTTTTCTCATTAACTTTGCAAGTTACTCCCATTCCACGTTAGTGTAACTAACGTAGCCACTAATGTGGTTCTTCTTTGCTTCCTTTGTCTTGAAATCAAGCAATAAAGTGCATCAAAGTTCTAGTCCAAGTCATGGGAAATACAACATCCAATTTGTCCTTAAATTCATGCAAAATCCTCATGAAATCATGTAAAGTGCACAATGTATGCTTGAATCAAGATGTAAGTGAATATCTACCCAAAACTAGCTTATTTCCTAAGGAAATGCATGAAACTACCCTAAAAACAGTAAAGAAAAGGTCAGTGAAACTGGCCAAAATGCCCTGGCATCAGTAGGCTGAACTCACGTCGACCACGATGTAGTCTATTTTGAGTGTTCTGGATTGGTTTCCTTTTTCGAAGGTTGTGTGTAGCGGGACATATCCCAGTGGTTGCACTAGAGTGTCTCCCAGTCTGAATAGGCTGTTTGGATATGCTTTGAGTTCTTTGTCTTCCTGGCCGAGCTTGTCGAAGGCAATTTTGAATAAGATGTCGGCGGAGCTCCCTTGGTCTATCAGTGTGCGGTGGAGATTTGCATTTGCCAGCATAATGGTGATGACCATGGGATCGTCGTGTCCTGAGATGATGCCAGATGCATCTTCCTTGGTAAATGTAATTGCGGGGATGTCGGGTGCTTCCTCCTTTCCTTCGACATGATATACTTCTTTGAGATATCTTTTGCGAGATGATTTAGAGATTCCTCCTCCTGCAAATCCTCTGTGTATCATATGGACATGTCTTTCTGGTGTACAAGGTGATCACTTGGTTCTTCCAACCTCCTCGTCTCTTCTTTTTCTTTGCTCATCGTCCCGGGTGGCCAGATACCGATCTAGTTTTCCTTCTCTCACTAATTTTTCTATGACATTTTTTAAGTCAAAGCATTCGTTGGTGGAGTGCCCACAGACTCGATGTTATTCACAATATTCATTCCGGTTTCCTCCTCCTCTTTTGCCTTTGAGTGGTCGAGCTGGGGGTATTTTTTATGTGTGGCAGACTTCTTTGTAAACATCCACCAGGGACACCCTAAGAGGGGTGTAATTATGATATTCTTTAATTTTTCCCCTTGTCGATCTTCCTTCTTTTTGGACTCTTTGTCTTTGTCTCGGTAGGTGAATCCAGCTTTTGAGGTTTCTCCTAGTCGAGAATTTTCTTCCATGTTGATGTATTTCTCCGCTCGTTCTTGCACTTCATCCAAAGATGTAGGGTACTTCTTTGATATAGATTGGCTAAAAGGTCCCTCTCTTAGGACATTGATGAGGCCCATGATGGCGGCCTCTGTTGGTAGGCTTTGTATGTCTAGGCATGTTTTGTTGAATCTTTCCATGTAGTTGCGAAGGCTTTCCCGATCTCCTTGCTTGATTCCTAATAGGCTGGGGGTGTGCTTAGTCTTATCTTTTTGGATGGAGAATCTGGCCAGGAACTTTTTGGCTAAGTCATCGAAGCTTGAGATGGACTTCGGAGGTAGGTTGTCAAACCATCTGATTGCTGTCTTTGTGAGAGTCGTTGGAAAAGCTTTGCAGTGAACTGTATCCGAGGTGTCGGTGAGGTACATTCTACTTCTGAAATTGCTGAGATGATGGTTGGGATCTGTAGTTGGTGCACGAATTGTGAATCACACTTTTCACAACGCGTACCACTAACCAGCAAGTGCACTGGGTCGTCCAAGTAATACCTTACGTGAGTAAGGGTCGAATCCCACGGAGATTGTTGGTTTGAAGCAATCTATGGTTATCTTGTAAATCTTAGTCAGGAAGTCAATTATGTTTATCAGTTGAATTGTGAATAACCAAGAGAGCATAAATTAAAGGTTACTTGTTGTGCAGTAAAGGAGAATATGTTGGAGTTTTGGAGATGCTTTGTCTTCTGAATCTCTGCTTTCCTCTGTCTTCTAATTCACGCACGCACGTCCTCCCATGGCAAGCTGTGTGTTGGTGGATCACCGTTGTCAATGGCTACCTTCCATCCTTCCTGTGAAAACTACGCTCACGCGCTTTGTCACAGCACGGCTAATCACCGGTTGGTTCTCGATCCGGTTGGAATAGGATTTACTATCCTTTTGCGTCTGTCACTAACGCCCAGCCTTCAGGAGTTTGAAGCTCGTCACAGTCATTCAATCATTGAATCTTACTCGGAATACCACAGACAAGGTTTAGACTTTCCGGATTCTCATGAAAGCCGCCATCAGTTCTAGCTTATACCACGGAGATTCTGATTAAGGAATCTAAGAGATACTCATTCAGTCGGATATAGAACGGAGGTGGTTGTCAGGCACACGTTCATGGTTTGAGGAAGGTGATGAATGTCACGAATCATCACCTTCATCACAGTTAAGCGCGAATGAACATCTTAGATAGGAACAAGGGTGTTTGAATGGAAAACAGAAATACTTGCATTAATTCATTGAGACACAGCAGAGCTCCTCACCCCCAACAATGGGCTTTAGAGACTCATGCCGTCAGAGAATACAAAGTTTAGATCTAAAATGTCATGAGATACAAAATAAGTCTCTAAAAGTTGTTTAAATACTAAACTAGTAGCCTAGGGTTACAAAATATGAGTAGACTATGATGGATGATGCAGAGATCCACTTCTGGGGCCCACTTGGTGTGTGCTGGGCTGAGACTTAAGCAATCCACGTGCAGAGGCCATTTGTGGAGTTGAACGCCAGTTTTTATGCCAGTTTGGGCGTTCAACTCCAGCTTTTGATACTTTTCTGGCGCTGGACGCCAGAATTGGGCAGAGAACTGGCGTTGAACGCCAGTTTACGTCGTCTATCCTTGTGCAAAGTATGGACTATTATATATTGCTGGAAAGCCCTGGATGTCTACTTTCCAACTCAATTGGAAGCACGCCATTTCGAGTTCTGTAGCTCCAGAAAATCCACTTTGAGTGCAGGGAGGTCAGAATCCAACAGCATCAGCAGTCCTTTTTCAGCCTGAATCAGATTTTTGCTCAGCTCCTTCAATTTCAGCCAGAAAAATACCTGAAATTACAGAGAAACACACAACTCATAGTAAAGTCCAGAAATATGAATTTTTCCTAAAAACTAATAAAAATAGACTAAAAACTAACTAAAACATACTCAAAACTATATGAAATTATCCCCAAAAAGCGTATAAAATATCCGCTCATCACAATACCAAACTTAAACTGTTGCTTGTCCTCAAGCAACTAGACAAATAAAATAGAAGACTAATAGGTTGAGAAGCAATAATATCTCAGATTCTAATTAGATGAGCGGGGCTAGTAGCTTTTTGCTTCTGAACAGTTTTGGCATCTCACTTTATCCATTGAAGCTCAGAGTGATTGGCATCTATAGGGACTCAGAATTCAGATAGTGTTATTGATTCTCTTAGTTCAGTGTGATGATTCTTGAACACAGCTTCTTTATGAGTCTTGGCCGTGGCCCTAAGCACTTTGTTTTCCGGTATTACTACCGGATACATAAATGCCACAGACACATAACTGGGTGAACCTTTTCAGATTGTGACTTAGCTTTGCTAAAGTCCCCAATTAGAGGTGTCCAGAGTTCTTAAGCACACTCTTCTTTTTTGCTTTGGACCTTGACTTTAACCGCTCAGTCTCAAGTTTTCACTTGACACCTGCACGCCACAAGCACATGGTTAGGGACAGCTTGGTTTAGCCGCTTAGACCAGGATTTTATTCCTTTTTGGCCCTCCTATCCACTGATGCTCAAAGCCTTGGGATCCTTTTTATTACCCTTGCCTTTTGGTTTTAAGGGCTTTGGCTTTTTGCTCTTGCCTTTTGGTTTTAAGAGCTTTGGCTTTTTCTGCTTGCTTTCTCTTTTTTTTTTTCTGCAAGCTTTGTTCTTTGCTGCTTTTTCTTGCTTCAAGAATCATTTTTATGATTTTTCAGATTCTCAATAACATGTCTCATGTTCATCATTCTTTCAAGAGCCAACATATTTAACAGTCTTAAACAACAAATTCAAAAGATATATGCACTGTTCAAGCATTCATTCAGAAGACAGAAAGCATTGCCACCACATTTAACTAATTAGAATTTCTCTTATTAAAACTCGAAATTTTATTGCTTCTTATTCAAAAGATCTACTACTTTATTCATGTTTGCTGATGATGAGAAAAATAAACTATAGCTTAATTGGAGATAAAATCAAAATAGATACTAATTACTACTATATGACTCCTAAGGTAAAATTAAAATAAGAACAGTTATCACAGAGTTAAGGCTAAGATTAGAACTCAACAACCTTGAGGTTTGGGAAGTGGATGTTCCTCTAGTCTGTGAGGTGCTTGGTCCTTCAAGAGAGAATTTCTGGCGCTTCAGTTCCTTTAAATCACGCCCTTGCTCCTCTTGGAGTGGGTTGTTTTTCTGTAGGGGCCATGATCTTAGTGATCACGGATAAGCACACCAAACTTAGAGCTTTGCTTGTCCTCAAGCAAAAGAAAAAGAAGGAGATGGGTAGAAGGAGAGCTCCTCCCCACCATCCTGGCGTTTGAACGCCCAAACACTGCTTGTTTTGGGCGTTCAGCGCCCAAATGCTGATCTCCTGGGCGTTCAGCGCCCATCTGCTGCCATTCCTGGCGTTCAACGCCCAGTGGGTGGCCATTTCTGGCGTTGAACGCCCAATTTGCTACCATTCTGGCGTTCAGCGCCCAGTGGATGCCCATTTTGGGCGCTGAACGCCCAAAATGCCCCTTTTCTGGCGTTTTCTTGCCATTGAGCTCCCTATCTCTATTTTGTGTGCAATTTCCTTCTGTAACCCTGCAAACTTATGCAATTGATTCTTTACCTTAGTGTCAGTGAACTTTATATAAACAAATAAAAAAGAAAAATAGGGCAAAATGCTTAGAGGATTAATGCCCCATGGCTGGGTTGCCTCCCAGCAAGCGCTTCTTTATTGTCTTTAGCTGGACCTTGCTGAGCTTTTAATCTAGCTTCAGCCTTGAGCATTCTTGCTCAATGTTGCCTTCAAGATAATGCTTGATTCTCTGTCCATTGACAATGAACTTCTTATCAGAATCAATATCTTGAAGCTCCACATAACCATATGGTGACACACTTGTAATCACGTATGGTCCCCTCCACCGGGATTTCAGTTTCCCGGGGAATAGCCTGAGTCTAGAGTTAAACAACAGGACCTTTTGTCCTGGTTCAAAGATTCTAGATGACAGCTTTCTGTCATGCCATTTTTTTTATTTTTCTTTATAAAGCTTGGCATTTTCGAAAGCTGTGAATCTGAATTCCTCTAGCTCATTTAGCTGGAGCAATCGTTTTTGTCCTGCTAATTTGGCATCTAAGTTTAGGAATCTGGTTGCCCAGTAGGCCTTATGTTCCAGTTCCACGGGCAAGTGGCACGCCTTACCATACACGAGTTGGTATGGAGAGGTCCCTATAGGGGTCTTGAATGCTGTTCTGTAAGCCCACAGAGCATCATCCAAGCTCCTTGCCCAATCCTTTCTACGGGTATTTACTGTCCGTTCCACGATTCTCTTTAATTCTCTGTTAGAGACTTCAGCTTGCCCATTGGTTTGTGGATGATATGGGGTGGCCACTTTGTGGCGAATTCCATACCGAACCATGGCAGAGTAAAGCTGTTTATTGCAGAAGTGAGTGCCCCCATCACTGATTAACACTCTAGGGACACCAAACCTGCTAAAGATATGTTTCTGGAGGAACTTCAGCACTGTTTTAGTATCATTAGTGGGAGTGGCAATAGCCTCAACCCATTTTGATACATAGTCAACTGCCACCAGAATATAAGTGTTTGAGTATGATGGTGGGAAAGGTCCCATGAAGTCAATTCCCCATACATCAAACAACTCTATTTCCAAGATTCCTTGTTGAGGCATGGCGTAACCATGAGGCAGATTACCAGCTCTTTGGCAACTGTCACAATTACGTACAAACTCTCGGGAATCTTTATAGAGTGTGGGCCAATAGAAGCCACATTGGAGGACCTTGGTGGCTGTTCGCTCACCTCCGAAATGGCCTCCATATTGAGATCCATGGCAATGCCATAGGATTCTCTGTGCTTCCTCTCTGGGGACACACCTACGGATGATTCCGTCTGCACATCTCTTAAAGAGATAGGGTTCATCCCACAAGTAGTACTTTGCATCAGTAACTAATTTTTTCTTTTGTATTCGATTGTACTCTTTGGGTATGAACCTTGCAGCTTTATAGTTTGCAATATCGGCAAACCATGGTGCTTCCTGAATGGCAAATAGATGCTCATCAGGGAACGTCTCAGAGATCTCAAGAAAGGGGAGGGACGTCCCTTCCACTGGCTCTATCCGGGATAGATGATCAGCTAGTTGGTTCTCTGTCCCTTTTCTGTCTCTTATTTATATATCAAACTCTTGCAGAAGCAATACCCATCTAATGAGCCTGGGTTTTGAATCCTGCTTTGTGAGTAGATACTTAAGAGCAGCATGGTCAGTGTACACAATCACCTTTGATCCTACTAAGTAGGATCTGAACTTGTCAATGGCGTAAACCACTGCAAGTAATTCCTTTTTTGTGGTTGTGTAATTTTTCTGGGCATCATTTAAAACGCGACTGGCATAATAAATGACATGCAGAAGCTTGTCATGCCTTTGTCCCAATACTGCACCAATGGCATGATCACTGGCATCACACATTAACTCAAATGGCAATGTCCAGTCTGGTGCAGAAATGACTGGTGCTGTGACCAGCTTAGCTTTCAGCGTTTCAAACGCCTGCAGGCATGCTGTGTCAAACACAAATGGCGTGTCAGCAGCTAGCAGGTTGCTTAGAGGTTTTGCGATTTTTGAAAAATCCTTTATGAACCTCCTATAGAATCCTGCATGCCCCAGAAAGCTTCTGATTGCCTTAACATTGGCAGGTGGTGGTAATTTTTCAATTACCTCTATTTTTGCTTGATCCACCTCTATTCCCTTGTTTGAGATTTTATGCCCAAGAACAATTCCTTCAGTCACCATGAAGTGACACTTTTCCCAGTTTAAAACTAGGTTGGTTTCTTGGCATCTTTTCAGAACAAGTTTCAGGTGATCAAGACAGGAGCTGAATGAGTCTCCATATACTGAGAAGTCATCCATGAAGACTTCCAGAAATTTTTCCACCATGTCAGAGAAAATAGAGAGCATGCATCTGTAGAAGGTTGCAGGCGCATTACATAGCCCAAATGGCATCCTTCTATAAGCAAACACTCCAGATGGACATGTGAATGCTGTTTTCTCTTAATCCTAGGGATCCACTACAATCTGGTTATAGCCTGAGTAGCCATCCAAAAAGCAGTAATAATCATGACCTGCTAGTCTCTCTAGCATCTGGTCTATGAATGGTAAAGGAAAATGATCCTTTCTGGTGGCTGTATTGAGCCTTCTGTAGTCAATACACATGCGCCACCCTGTAACTGTTCTTGTGGGAACCAGTTCATTTTTTTCATTATGAATCACTGTCATGACTCCCTTTTTTGGGATGACTTGAACAGGGCTCACCCAGGGGCTATCAGAAATAGGATAAATAATCCCAGCCTCTAGTAACTTGGTGACCTCTTTCTGCACCACTTCCTTTATGGCTGGATTTAGCCGCCTCTGTGGTTGAACCATTGGTTTGGCATTATCCTCCAATAGGATTTTGTGCATGCATCTAGCTGGGCTTATGCCCTTAAGGTCACCTATGGACCACCCAAGAGCTGTCTTGTGTGTCCTTAGCACTTGAATAAGTGCTTCCTCTTCCTGTGAATTTAAAGTAGAGCTTATGATCACTGGAAAAGTGTCACCTTCTCCCAGAAATGCATATTTCAAGGATGGTGGTAGTGGCTTGAGCTCGGGTTTAGGAGGTTTTTCCTCTTTCAGAAGAAAGTTCAGAGGCTCTTTCATGTCCTCTGAATCCTCCAAATCAGGCTGAACATCTTTAAAGATGTCTTCCAACTCTGATTCGAGACTCTCAGCCATGTTGATCTCTTCTACCAAAGAGTCAATGAGATCAACTTTCATGCAGTCTGTTGATGTGTCTGGATGCTGCATGGCTTTGACAGCGTTCAACTTGAACTCATCATCATTGACTCTCAGGGTTATTTCCCCCTGCTAGACGTCAATGAGGGATCGTCCAGTTGCTAGGAAGGGTCTTCCTAGAATGAGAGTAGCACTCTTGTGCTCCTCCATTTCCAGCACAACAAAGTCAGTGGGAAAGGCGAATGGCCCAACTCTGACAATCATGTCCTCAATCACGCCTGATGGGTATTTAGTGGAACCATCAACAAGTTGGAGACATATCCGGGTTGGTTTAACTTCTTCAGTTAAGCCAAGCTTCCTGATAGTGGATGCAGGAATTAGGCTGATGCTTGCCCCAAGATCGCATAAAGCTGTCTTGGTGCAATCACCTTCCAATATGCATGGTATCAGAAAACTCCCAGGGTCTTTAAGCTTTTCAGGAAAGCTTTTCAGAATGACTGCACTGCATTCTTCAGTGAGGAGAACTCTTTCTGTTTCTCTCCACTCCTTTTTATGACTCAAGATCTCTTTCATGAACTTGGCATAAGAAGGTATTTGCTCAAGTGCCTCTGCAAATGGAATCTTTATTTCAAGAGTCCTTAGATAATCTGCAAAGCGAGCAAATTGCTTATCCTGCTCCTCTTTCCGGAGTTTTTGAGGATAAGGTATCTTGGCTTTATATTCCTCAACCTTAGTGGTTAAAGAAGCCTTTTTAGAGGGGTTGTTATCAGCACTTGTGTGTGTCTGATCCCTCACTGGCATTTGAGTGCCAGAGTCAGAGGCTGGAGTGACGTTAGACGCCAGCTCACTGTCTGTTCCTGGCGCCTGAACGCCAGAAATGTGCCCATTTTGGGCGTTCAACGCTGGATTCTGCCCCATTTGGGCGTTCAACACCAGATTCTTGCCCATTTCTGGCGTTGAGCGCCAATCCTGCCTTGTTTCTGGCGCTGAACGCCAGTTTTGGGCATGGTCTGGGCGTTCAGCGCCAGCCTTCCACCCATTCTCTGGCGTTTTAGTGCCAGAATTATTTTTCCCTGGGCTCTTACTGTCCTCAGGGTAATCTTTGGTGGGTCGCTCATTTCTTGAATTTTTGATGCCTTGAGGTGGGGTATTTAATGTTTTCCCACTTCTTAATTGAACTGCTTGGCATTCTTCTGCTATTTGCTTTGATAGCTGCTGCTTTGTTTGCTTAAACTGTTCGTCCATATGTATATTAGCTATCTTTGTCTCCTGTAACCTGTCTTTGAATTCAGCTAGCTGTTTTGTTAGAAAATCTAATTGCTGATTGAATTCAGCAGCTTGTTTTACAGTACTGAATTCAGCAGTTACTGTTTTAACCTCTTCATTCATGGAAGGGTTGCTGCTTAGATACAGATGCTGATTCCTGGCAACTGTATCAATGAGCTCTTGAGCTTCTTCAATTCTCTTTCTCATATGGATAGATCCACCAGCTGAGTAATCTAAAGACATCTGAGCTCCTTCTGCAAGCCCATAGTAGGAGATGTCTAACTGAACCCACTCTGAAAACATTTCAGAGGGGCATTTTCGTAGCATCTCTCTGTATCTCTCCCAGACATCATAAAGAGATTCATTATCTCCTTGTTTAAAGCCTTGGATGTCCAGCCTTAGCTGTGTCATCCTTTTTGGAGGGAAATATTGATTCAGGAATTTTTCTGTCAGCTGTTTCCATGTTCTTATGCTGGCCTTAGGTTGGTTATTTAACCACCTCATGGCTTGATCTTTTACAGCAAATGGAAACAGTAATAGTCTGTAGACATCCTGATCTATTTCCTTATCATGTACTGTGTCAGCAATTTGTAAAAATTGTGCCAGAAACTCTGTAGGTTCTTCCTGTGGAAGACCAGAATACTGGCAACTTTGCTGCACCATGATAATGAGCTGAGGATTCAACTCAAAGCTACTGACTCCAATGGAGGGTATGCAGATGCTACTCCCATATGAAGCAGTAGAGGGGTTAGAATATGACCCCAGAGTCCTCCTGGACTGATCATTTCCACTTATGTCCATGATGGATCTATGGATATAACTTGGACTGATTTACCTTTTTATTTATTTTATTTATAAGAAGTAAATACTTAAATAAAATAAAATAACTAAAAAGAATTTGAATTTTGAAGTTAAATATTTTTTTTTCGTTTATATAAAAAAAAAGAAATTAATTAGTTAATAAAAAAGAAATTTTTGAAAAAGAGGGAAGATATTTTCGAAATTTAGAGAGAGGGAGAGTTAGTTAGGTAGTTTTGAAAAAGTTAAGAAACAAACAAAAAGTTAGTTAGTTAGTTGAAACAAATTTTGAAAAGATAAGAAGTTAGGAAGTTAGAAGAGATATTTTGAAAAGATATTTTTTTTTTTTGAATTTAGTGAGGAGAGAGAAAAACAATAAGATAGTACAAGATTTAAAATTTTTAGATCTAATGCTCCTTGTTTTCGAAAAATTTGGAGGGAAAACACCAAGGAACACCAAACTTAAAAATTTTTAAGATCAAGACACAAGGAAAACTCAAGAACACTTTGAAGACTCACAAGAACACAAGAACATGAAGGAAGAACACCAAACTTAAAATTTTTAGAAAACCAAACCAAAATTTTCAAAATTCAAAGGGAAATCAACAAGAAAACACCAAACTTAAAGTTTGGCACAGGATTTAATAGAAAAATTATTTTTGAAAAAGGTTTTTTAAAAAAAAAAATTATGATAGCCAATTATCATGAACATAAACACCACGTTCTAAATAACTGAGCTATAAGTTTAAAGTATTTTAACAAGGGATAAATAATAAAAGACTCTAAACCAAAAAAAAGAAAGATTTTTCCTAATCTAAGCAACAAAATAATCCGTCAGATGTTCAAACACGAACAATCCCCGGCAACGGCGCCAAAAACTTGGTGCACGAATTGTGAATCACACTTTTCACAACGCGTACCACTAACCAGCAAGTGCACTGGGTCGTCCAAGTAATACCTTACGTGAGTAAGGGTCGAATCCCACGGAGATTGTTGGTTTGAAGCAATCTATGGTTATCTTGTAAATCTTAGTCAGGAAGTCAATTATGTTTATCAGTTGAATTGTGAATAACCAAGAGAGCATAAATTAAAGGTTACTTGTTGTGCAGTAAAGGAGAATATGTTGGAGTTTTGGAGATGCTTTGTCTTCTGAATCTCTGCTTTCCTCTGTCTTCTAATTCACGCACGCACGTCCTCCTATGGCAAGCTGTGTGTTGGTGGATCACCGTTGTCAATGGCTACCTTCCATCCTTCCAGTGAAAACTACGCTCACGCGCTCTGTCACAGCACGGCTAATCACTGGTTGGTTCTCGATCCGGTTGGAATAGGATTTACTATCCTTTTGCGTCTGTCACTAACGCCCAGCCTTCAGGAGTTTGAAGCTCGTCACAGTCATTCAATCATTGAATCCTACTCGGAATACCACAGACAAGGTTTAGACTTTCCGGATTCTCATGAATGCCGCCATCAGTTCTAGCTTATACCACGGAGATTCTGATTAAGGAATCTAAGAGATACTCATTCAATCGGATATAGAACGGAGGTGGTTGTCAGGCACACGTTCATGGTTTGAGGAAGGTGATGAATGTCACGAATCATCACCTTCATCACAGTTAAGCGCGAATGAACATCTTAGATAGGAACAAGCGTGTTTGAATGGAAAACAGAAATACTTGCATTAATTCATTGAGACACAGCAGAGCTCCTCACCCCCAACAATGGGGTTTAGAGACTCATGCCGTCAAAGAATACAAAGTTTAGATCTAAAATGTCATGAGATACAAAATAAGTCTCTAAAAGTTGTTTAAATACTAAACTAGTAGCCTAGGGTTACAAAATATGAGTAGACTATGATGGATGATGCAGAGATCCACTTCTGGGGCCCACTTGGTGTGTGCTGGGCTGAGACTTAAGCAATCCACGTGCAGAGGCCATTTGTGGAGTTGAACGCCAGTTTTTATGCCAGTTTGGGCGTTCAACTCCAGCTTTTGATCCTTTTCTGGCGCTGGACGCCAGAACTGGGCAGAGAACTGGCGTTGAACGCCAGTTTACGTCATCTATCCTTGTGCAAAGTATGGACTATTATATATGGCTGGAAAGCCCTGGATGTCTACTTTCCAACGCAATTGAAAGCACGCCATTTCTAGTTCTGTAGCTCCAGAAAATCCACTTTGAGTGCAGGGAGGTCAGAATCCAACAGCATCAGCAGTCCTTTTTCAGCCTGAATCAGATTTTTGCTCAGCTCCTTCAATTTCAGCCAGAAAAATACCTGAAATTACAGAAAAACATACAACTCATAGTAAAGTCCAGAAATATGAATTTTTCCTAAAAACTAATAAAAATAGACTAAAAACTAACTAAAACATACTCAAAACTATATGAAATTATCCCCAAAAAGCGTATAAAATATCCGCTCATCAGTAGTGCCATCGTACAAAGTCATATCTGGAAGTTTGAAGTCCTTAGGGATTTTGGTTTTCATGATTTCCCTAGTGAATGGATCTTGATCCTTGCGAGAGTTATCCTCAGGGGTGGACCGAGTAGCTTTGGCATTGAGATCGGTTTCGAGTTTTAGAAGTTTATCTTCTAATTCTCGGCGTCGCCTTACCTCTCTTTGTAGATCCATCCCAATTTCTTGTTGGTACTGGGTTTCTTTTTCAAGTTTCTTTAAACGATCTTGAAGCGCTTCTATCACTCCCGGATTTGATGAGTTTTTGTCCCCGTTAGATTCCGGGGTATCTTTCAGCGTATTGCCCGCGTTTTTGTGTGGTGTTCTATCCTCTAGATCTGAATCGTGGTCGTTGTCATGGTCGTCCGCCATGGTGATGGGATGACTTCCAAGGTCCCCAACAACGGCGCCAATGTTCCGAGGGTTACTTGAAACTGTAGGTCGATCTCGGACGAGATCTTCTGTGCTGGTCGGAGATGATGTGTCCGGCTGTTGAGTGGCGGCCGGAGCTGTCGTGTCCGACGTGTTGATCTAGCTGCACTGCTGATCCCTTGTCACCGGAGGGTAGGGGGTACCTGCAAGGGACTCCAATGCTTAAGTTAGCAAGGGTATTAGCAGGTTTTTATGTAGAATCAGAGTATGAGTTATACCTGGGTGCTCCAGTGTATTTATAATAGTGTGGAGTGACCTTCTTTAGATAAGATAAGTTAGTTATTTTATCTTTATCTTATCTTATCTTTGAGTGAGGTCAGCTTATCTTCAAGGGAACCTCCCTTCTCTCTGTAGGCTTGGGATGCCTTTGGATTTGGGTCGTATTCCTTAAGTTGGGCCCCTTTTTGGGCTTTCCTGTCGATTTGACCGAGCTCTTTGAGAAGAGGTCGGATAGCCTGACCTGAAGAGGTCGGTCGCTTTGTTACTGAACATCCCGGATCGGATATCTCGACCCAGGGTGTGAACAGGAGGTGAGTATGGTCTTAGATTTTTGCCCCTTATAGTGATCTTTCTTCTTGTCTTCTCATGAATGAGCTCCACATGCTCTAGAGACAGGATATGACTCACTGTATGTGGTATGACTGGTTTCTTAGTGAAGACAACTCTTATTCCAGGTGAGAGGCCTTCAGTTGGGACTTTCTTGTCCCTCCAGCCTTTAGGTACTTTCTGCCTAGTACCTTTGTTCTTAGAACTTGTTGATGGCTGCCCAATACCAAACTTAAAATTGATGTTTGGGGGCTCTGCAAAGCTCTGTACAGAAAGAGAGGGTTGGAACACTAGGTATTACACCATTGTCTCAGAATCGGGATTCGACATCTTGATCAAGATGTAGTCCTCCCCTAGTTGGAAAACCATTTCTCCCTTTGCCACATTAACCATGGCTTTTGCAGTTGATGAGTGGATATTTTATACGCTTTTTGGCATCACTTTCATATAGTTTTTAGTAGTTTTTATTGAGTTTTTATTAAGTTTTTATAGGTTTTAGTGTTAAATTCACATTTTTGGATTCTACTATGAGTTTTTGTGTTTTTGTACAATTTTAGGTATTTGCTGGCTGAAATTAAGGAGCTGAAGCAGAAGTTAGATTCAGAGACAGAGAAAGCACTGCAGATGCAATCCGGATCTGACCTCCTTGCAGTTGGAAGAGCTTTTCTGGAGCTATGGTGGGTGCAAAAATTTGATCAATTAAGAAATCAATATAAGAAATACGTTGCGAGTATAGCTCTTAACCAGCAAAAATTTGCCTCGTCAATTTAGAAAGGTTGTCACAAAATTAGAATAAAAATACTGGGAGTATGAGTCCCAGGTCGTCTCCCAACAAGTTGACAAAAAGGGTGCTATCTTATTAATCAGGAGTTTTCCGAGAAATTTGAGAGTTGAATGACAGAAAATAAATAATTGTAAATTAAAAGGAAATTATATATTCTAATTAAAAAGCCTTGACTGGGAAATGATTAATTAGAAGTTCCATCCTTGTTGGAATTCTCTCAAGTGTAGTGTAAAGAGGTTGTTATTTTCACTTAGTTAACCCTTACTAAATAAAGGAAAGCCAAGTGATTGAGCTAACTCTTATTCGCAAATCCTAGTCCTCTCCCTTGAGAAGGTCTAGCGTTTGTAAATACAGAATTAGCCAACAACTTCCAATTTAACTGATCACTTGAGCATTCCAACTCAAGTGTCTCCTTTTAATCAACCCCCATGTCAAGTTGGAAATCTACTCCATTGACATGAGAATTACTTGCATAGATTTAAATAAGGAATAAAAGGAAGACATGATAAACAATAACTACAATTTAATTAAAAGTAAAAGTAATCCATTGCATTAATAAATTCTAAAGATAATCCAATTGTAACTCTAAACAAGAATTAAGAATATAGAATAATAAAAGAGTAAGAAAACAAACTAGAATAGTATCTTCAATGGAGGTAATGACTCTTCAATATCCAAAGCAAAAGCAATAAACTATGAAACTATGAATGTAAAGAAAACCTAGAGGAAGAGTAATTTTCTCTCTAGATTCTGATCTAAAAACTAAAACTATACTAATGAGAATGTGTCTTGAGTCTCTGCTTGTTCCCTAGCTCTAGTATGTGTTTTTGGGCCGAAAATTGGGTCAAAACTCGGCCCGAAATTGCCCCCAGCATTTTCTGTTAATTCTGCAGATTGCACATGTCACGCGTACGCGTCGCTGGTCGTCTTGGTGTGTCACGCGTACGCGTCAAGCACGCGCACGCGTCTTCTAGCAGAACTCCAATCCACGCGTACGCGTCAGCCACGCGCACGCGACACTGCAAATTTTTCCATGTCGCTCGCACGCGTGAGCCATGCGTGCGCGTCGATGCTCGCTGGTTATCTCCTTAGTTTCTTGTGTTCCTTCCATTTTTGCAAGCCTCCTCTCCATTCTCTAAGCCATTCCTGCCCTATAAAGCCTGAAACACTTAATACATGGATCACGGCATCGAATGGTATAAAGGAGAATTAAAATACACAAATTAAAGACTTCTAAGAAGCAAGTTTTCAACCATAGAACAAAACTATGAAGGAATTATAAAATCATGCAAATCATATGAATAAGTGAGTAAAGACTTGATAAAAACCACTCAAATGAGCACAAGATAAACCATAAAATAGTGGTTTATCAACCTCCCCACACTTAAACATTAGCATGTCCTCATGCTTAGCTCAAGGAGATAAAATAAATGAGTAGCGAAAAGTAAGACTCATGCAATGCAATGCAACCTATGTATGAATGCAACTACATGCTAAGATGATTCTGTCTACTTGGTTAAAAATAAATAGGTTATTCAAGACAAACATAAATCAAATTTCACTAATTCAAATTATACAATAAAAGACAAGTAAACTTGTAAGAAGACAGCTCATGAAAGCAGGGAACATAGAATCAAGCATTGAACCCTCACTGATGGTGTATGTGCATTCTAATCACTCAAGTGTATAGGGTAATCCACTCTAGTCTTCTCTAGTCATGCTTTCTAAACTTTGTTCTTCACCTAACCAATCAACAAGTATTTAATGTATCAATGCAAATATCATGAGGTCTTTTCAAGGTTGTAATGGGGCTAAGGTAAAAGTGAGGGTATATATATGGCTAAGTGAGCTATAAATTGAATCCTTGATCAACCTAAGCTTTCACCTATACATACACACTCTATATAACTTCTAAATTCATGCCTATCTACCAAAAAATTCCCACTTTTGCATTACATACACATACATCAACCCTTCTTTTAATTTGTATCACCTATGCATTGATCTTTTCATTAACTTAACATTGGAGTAATTTTTTCCCCTTATTCATTTATTTATTTATTTATTTGAATTTTTTTAAATGTAAACATAATTTATCAATGCACATGGATTTTTAATTTTTCTGGTCTTACATGAGTAGGTACCCAAATTCCTAATATTTTATCATGAGTAGAAACATAACATATTCCCTTATTAACCCATGTTCCCATAGTTTTTCCCACACTTAGTTGATACACAATCTCTATCTTAAGCTAACCAAAGATTCAATTTGGGGTGATTAATTTGTTTTTCCGCTTAAGGCTAGTGATGTGGTAAAATATAGAACAAAGGGGATAAAAAGGCTCAAATTGGCTAACAAAGGTGATTTAAAAGGGTAGACTTATTTGGAATAAGTGAGCAAAAACAATTAATGGCCTCAATCATATGCATACATATAACACATTAAACATTGGACATATAGGATGGAACAAAATAAAAATTATAATCATAGAGAAGAAAACACACAAGAATGAAATATTATGGTTAAATAGTGTAACCATGTAATTAAGCTCAAATCTCATAGGTTGTGTGTTCTTTGCTATAATTTATGTTCCAATTTACAGTTTTCAAACAAATTTAACACAAAATTTTAATTTAAATTAGTGAAATTTTTTCTTTTCAAAAATAGGGTTGATAAACTCCGATTTTGTGGTTTATCTTGTGCTTATTTTGGGAGATTTTATCACCTTTTCTCATATTTATTCAATGAAATAGCATGGTTTTGCAATTCTCCCTTGATTTGTTCTTAAATGTGAAAACATGTTTTTTAAGCCTTAATTTTGCCAATTTTAACTCACTTTAATTCCATTCTATGCCTTGATGTGTTTGTTGAGTGATTTTAGGTTCATAAGGCAAGTATTGGATGGAAGAAGTGAGGAGAAAAGCATGTAAATTGGGAGAACTCATGAAGAAATGAAGGAACCGTAAAGCTGTCAAGCCCGACCTCTTCGCACTCAATCGACCATAACTTGAGCTACAGAGGTCCAAATGAGGCGGTTCTAGTTGCGTTGGAAAGCTAACATTTGGGACTTAGAAATGATATAAAATTTGCCATATGTTGCCTGATGCATAGGGGCGCGCATGCGCCATGTACGCGCGCGCCGATGGAGCACGTGGGTCCACTAAAGAGAAATCGTGGCCAGTGATTTCTGAAGCATTTTGGGCCCAATCCAACTCATTTCTGATGCTATTGAACCCAAGGATTGAAGGGAGAATGAACCAAGAAGTCATAGTTTAGTTTTCATCATGTTTTAGGGTAGAATTCTAGAGAGAGAAGCTCTCTCTTCTCTCTAGAATTTAGGGTAGTTTAGGTTTAATTTTCTCAAATCCAATTTTTAATTCTTGTTTTGATTTAGTTTCTCCTTTTAATTTCTTGTTGTTACATCTCTACTCTTCTAGTTTTACTTGTCATTTCCTTTATTTTGTTGCTTTTATGTTCATGAATCTTGTTGGATCTTGTTTACATTTAATGAAATTTAATGTTTGATGTTATTTTAATTGTTGATTTGAGTTGTGATTTACTTTCCTTGCAATTGTTAGTTGTTTGATTTTATTATTTCTTGCACATTTACCATGCTTTCCTTTTATGCCTTCCAAGTGTTTGACAAAATTCTTGGAAGGATGTTAGAGTAGATTTTTAGCATTCTTGGCTTGGAAAGAGTAATTAGGCAATCTTGAGTCATGAAAACCCAACTCATGTTGGTGATCTAGAGTTGTTAGCTAATATTGTTTCCATTGACGCTAATCTTTTGCTAATTTAATTAGTAAGTTGATTAGGACTTTTGGATTGAGATTAGCTAGTCTTGTTAGACTTTCTCAAATGGAAGATAATATGATACTTTCTTCCAATGTTGGAGATGATGTAATAAGATAAATTCTTGTTTATTATTGTGGTATGATTGATTAATCTTGTTTGACTTTCTCCCTATGTGAAGATGACATGATACCTTCTTCCGTTTGTTGGAGTTGACTAAATAAGGCGAATTAATCATTATATGACTAGGATAGAAAGCCTATGATCTCAACACTTGCCATGAATGTCTCTCTTTATTACTTGCTTTCTTTAGTTACTTGTTTGATTTACTTTTCTTGTCATTTATTTTGCTACCCCTCTTATCAACCAAAAACTCCCTTTACCCCTTCATAGCCAATAATTATTCAATTCATTGCAATTCCTTGTGAGACGATCCGGAGTCTAAATACTTCGGTTAATTCTTAATTGGGGTTTGTTAATTGTGACAACCAAAATTTTTGATGTGGGAATTGTTTGTTGGTTTGGAGCTATGCTTACAACGAAGTAATTCTTTCTATAAGAAGAAAATCTAGACCATCGAGCAAAACTCATTCATCAAAATGGCGCCATTGCCGGGGAGTTGCAATGGTGTTATATTATTGGCTATTGTATATATGTGAATATGTTTGACTTTTGCTTATTTGTTAGTTTTTGTTAGCTTTAGGACTTTGTTGCTTATTTTTTGTTAGTTTTTGTTTTTGTTTGCTACTATGAATTCTCATCACTTTGGCTATGAGTTTGGTTCAAATTATGTTGTAGGGAATGGAAGCTACAATGAGGATGTGCATCAAGGATGGAACAATCAAAGATGGGAGGAGCCTCAAAGGATTGATCAACCTTCTTGGCAACCACAACCTCCGGTTTCTTATGGGTATAATTCTAATCCTAATGCATGTCAATCTAATGGATGTGGTGACCCTTATTGTGATTGTCAACAACCACCACCACATGCCTATGAACCACCCCCTCAACATGACTTTGAACCACCTTACTCACAAGCCCCCTATCACCAAACACCTCATTATGACCCCAACCCTTATCCATTATACCAACCACCTTATGAACCATATGAACCACACATGGAACCACCACCATTCCAACACAATTACTCTCAAGAACCACCTCCATATACACCATCTCCATACCCTTACCAAAATGAACCACCTTCCAACTATAATGCCTTTCCCTCAAACAATGAACCCTCTCTTCCACCACCGCCCTTCGATGAAGCCTCCATGTTGGAATTGAGAGATCTTGAATCTCATATCTTAAGGCAACAAGAGGAGGATGAAAAGAAGTTTAGAGAGCTAGGAGCCAAGATGGTTATCCTAGTGGAAGCCGTTAGCAATATGGCCTCCTCCCGACTAAGCCTAAGCAACCAAGGCACTCCCATTGACAAATGTGGAGAAGCAATTAAGGAGCCTAGTGAGGGAGCGAGTTTAGAGCTTCAAGGTGAAGAAGAGGAGTTGAAGCAAGGAGTGCAACAAGAGGAGGAAGTTAAGATAATTGAGCCGGAAGAAGTGGTTGAAGCCTTTGAAGAGGTTGACCAAGAGATGGATTCAATCATTGAAGAATTCTTATGTACAATTGAATCCTCTCCAATTGGGTTTGACATGGAGATCAAAGAAGAAGATGCACAACCTCTCATGCCTTTGGTGAGCAATGAAGAAGAAAATGAAGTGGAAGCAAGCCACCAAGAGGAAGAGGTTGAAGTTGAAGAAGCTTGTGAAGAGGTGGAGGGTAGTCAAGAAAGAGCACAAGGGCGTAGACCTCGCATTGGCTAAGTGTGGGGAGGTCCCCCTTCCTAAGTCACCATCATCCAACACAACATTCAAGTGGGTAAAATTCTTCACACTTATTTATTTTTCAACCAAGTAGAACATGCATGCAAATACTTATTACTATGCAATCTACCCTATCTTAAACAAAAGAAAAATAAATAATTTATTGGTATTAAGAAAGAGAATTTACCTCCGAAAGTCAAGTACTGACTGACCTCCCCACACTTAAAGCTTGGCACCATCCTCGGTGCCATCAGTCAAGAACAAAAGGGGGCTAGTAACAGCATCTCCACAGTCACGATTGTCATGGCTCCCTGTGCTAGTAGATGAAGTGGAGTCCGGAGTGTCTGGTTCTTCTTCAGGTGGGTGGTTGCCAACAATCAGCTCCTTGAGGTATGTAAATTGGCGCTTGTTACGACGCTCCATTCGCTTTGCCTGCCGGTCTAGTCGGTCTAACCTCTGAATTATCTGTAGTAGTAGCTGATTTGTTGAAGGTTCTTGTGATGTGGAAGGAGAAGGGATATCTTTCGCCAGTTCTATGGTACGGTTGATAGTGGCTGCTGGAGGTCTGATGTACTTCCCGTTGGGGACGTACTGATCATCCCGTGGAATCATGGCCTTGGTGTCTCCAGCTCTATAGGAAACTCTGGCTGCTGAGACTAGATCTGAAACCAAGGCGGAAAAAGGTAGGTTGCTCGCAATTTGTACGTGTCCCATGGCATTTCGGATGTGCCTTGGCAAGTTGAGAGGTTGGTCTGTAAGGATACACCAGAGTAGAACAGCCATATCTGCAATGAAGGAGGACTCGTAAGTGCTCAGAAAGACGTAATGGGACATAATCTGTGCCCATACTCGAGCCTCCAAGGTGAGTGCTGAAGCCAAAATGCCCTTAGGTTGGGATCGATTGTATCCATAGATCCATCTGTTGCCAGGTTGTGCTATAACTCTGAGAACGGCGTCCCAGTCAAATTGGTATGTCTGGCGCTTGAAAGAGGCTTCTTGGAATTCGTCCAATCCTTCTGAAGCAGGGGGAAGATCTAAAGCTCGCTGAATGGCTTCTTCAATTATGGGGACTTTTTTCTGACGGACATAGATAGACTGCAGGGTTGGCATGTGAAAATTGGAGTAGAATTCGACTACCCATGAAAGATTGACCTGCCGTGGCTGTCTCCGTAAGAATCCCCATTGTCTGCATTCAATTCAGGGCTCAACAAAATCAACAATGTGGGTCAGGAGGATGAGGACGTGCTCATTGTTGTAGTTCCTCTCAGCCAGAATGGGGAACATCTGCTCACAGTAGCGGTTAGCGAACTGCGCAGTGTCCTTTGCTGGAAAGGCTTTCTCTTTTTCATCAACCTTGATGATCATCTTGACTCGCTTTGTTGAGGGCTTTACTGATGTTGAAGATGGTTCCGTAGCTAGTGCTCATTTTGTTCCTTTCCTTACCGGTGGTTTGGGAGTAGCTTTCTCTTTACCCTTCTTGGTGGCCATCCTGAAAAGGAAAAAGGAAAGTAATATTTAAAGCTAAGGGTTAGAGCAAGGAAGGGACGGTACAAGTGATAATCAATGCCAAGGTAAAGAAGGATGTCGTTAACACATGGTCGCGACTACATATGCTAAGTTCATCAATGGGAATATAGCAAGTGCATGTTATGGCAAGTAGATGCAAGATGTTTATTAGCATGCCGACAAAGGAATGAGTAGCATAGATCAAGCATTAATTACCAAAATGTATTATCACTCGTAACAAACTGACCATCACATTTGTAATGACAATTATATTCAATAAATAAAATATTTAAGGGGTTTTGTGAAAAATAGGCATTAGAGTAGAATCATAGAATAATTTAAAAATGCACAATGCCATACGGGCTTTTTCACAAACACTTAGCATGCATGGTAAATATGTTATTGAAAGTATTAGATTTGAACATGCAAGCAACCCTAAGAATTAATATTTAATCGTCAAACAATGCCTCAATATATCCACAAGTAAAATATAGAAGAAAACAATCACCCAATTAAATTTCTAACACCAATTAAAAGGATGTAAAAAGAAAAGAAAGATAAAGAAAACATAGATAATGAACATAAAAAGAAAAAGAAGAAGAAAACATAAATAAAAATAATAATAAAAAAGTAAAAAGGGAAGAAGATGAAGAGGGAGGGAGAAAGTAGTAGAAAGTAAGAAAGAATAAAGAAGAAAGAAAGATAATAGAAAGATAATTAGGATTGGGGGGTGGGAGATTTGAAATCAGGCGCTGAGGTGGATTAGCTGTGCGTTGCTTGCGACGCGTATGCGTGCATCATGCGTTCGCGCGGGTTGCGCTATTTTCAAGTGACGCGGACGCGTCAGGGACGCGTACGCGTGACCTGAATTGTGCTATTGGCGCGAGAGCAGCCTCGCGCACGCACAACTCCCTGTTCAATTCGCACAGTTGCCAAAAATTCAACCGACGCGTGCGCGTGAGGGATGCGCACGTGTGGATGGCCTAGAGGGGAAAATGATGCGTACGCGTCAGGGACGCGCACGCGTGACGTTCCTTTGTGCTCCTAGCTCCATTCTAGCATCAAGCCATCACAACTTTCTGTCTATACACATTTTTACGCCGATTTGTAGGATCACGCGTACGCGTGGGTGACGCGCACTCATGGAAGGTTGATTTTGCAAATGACGCATATGCGTGGGAGTGTTTGTGCCTAAAGCACGCCTCCAGCCACGCTCCCGCGTAACTATCTGTTTCATTCTTCTTTGTTTCGCATGCACACATGACGCGTACGCGTCAACGACGCTCGCGCGTCGTGTGCTCTTCTTTTTTTTATGCAGAATGCAAAATGAGGATGCTAATGCAGATGTTATGAATAACACTAATAAACATAAAGGAGAATAAAATAAAATAAAACTAAGACTGAAAAGGAACGATCATACTATGGTAGGTTGTCTCCCACCTAGCACTTTGCTTTTATGTCCTTAAGTTGGATGGTCTTCAGGCTCATTCTGCTTCTGTTGGTGGGTCTTCCAAGAGGAAGACTTCTAACTCTTTGTGTTCCTTCATCCTTTCACCATGATAAAGCTTTAAGCGATGTCCATTGACCTTGATGCAATTGGAACTTGAAGGATGACGCAGGTGGAAGACGCCATATGGCTCTGCTTTCTCCACTCTGTAGGGACTTTTCCATCTGGATCTTAGCTTTCCTGGCATGCGTCTTAGCCTGGAGTTGTAAAGGAGAACCAGATCTCTTAGTCTGAACTCTCTTCTCTTGATATGCTTGTCATGCACAGCCTTCATCTTCTCTTGGTATAATCTGGAGTTGTCATATGCTTCGAGTCGAAGGGTCTCTAGTTCTGCCAGTTGCAACTTTCTTTCAGCACCAGCTTGCTCGAATCCCATGTTGCACTCCCTCACAGCCCAAAAAGCCTTGTGTTCCACCTCTACTAGAAGGTGGCAAGCCTTTCCGTACACTAAGCGGAAGGGGCTCATCCCAATGGGTGTCTTGTACGCTGTCCGATACACCCAGAGCACATCAACAAGTCTGGTGCTCCAGTCCTTCCTATGAGGCTTTACTATCTTTTCCAGAATGCGCTTTATTTCTCTATTAGATACCTCTACCTGCCCATTGGTCTGGGGATGGTATGATGTTGCTACTTTGTGAACAATCTCATGTTTCTTCAGTAATCCTGCTAACCTCCTGTTACAGAAGTGAGTGCCTTGATCACTCACGATTGCTCGTGGTGATCCAAAGCAACATATAATATAGTTTCTAACAAAGAAAACAACAGTGTTAGCATCATCAGTGTGGGTAGGAATTGCTTCCACCCATTTAGAAATATAATCTACAGCTAACAGTATATAAAGGTAACCCACTAGAGTTTGGAAATGGACCCATGAAATCAATGCCCCAAACATCAAAAATTTCACAGAAAAGCATAATCTGTTGAGGCATCTCATCCCTCTTGGATATATTACCAAACCTTTGGCATGGGGAACAAGATTTACAAAAGGCAGCATGATAAACCACTATTTTATGGTTTATCATGTGTTTAATTGAGTGGTTTCATCAAGTCTTCACCCACTTATTCATATGATTTGCATGGTTTTACATTTTCCTTCCTAATTTTGTTCTATAATTAGAAACTTGCTTCCCAAGCCTTTAAATTACCAAAATTAATTCCCCTTTATACCATTCGATGCTGTGATATGTGTGTTAAGTGCTTTCAGAGATTACAGGGTAGGAATGGCTTAGAGGATGGAAAGGAAGCATGCAAAAGTGGAAGGAATAAAAGAAACTGAAGAAATTGCAAAGCTGTCCAGCCTGACCTCTTCGTACTCAAACGATCATAACTTGAGCTACAAAGGTCCAAATGAAGCGATTTCAGTTGCGTTGGAAAGCTAACATTCGGGGCTTAAAAATGATATATAATTTGCTATAGTTGTCCTGAGGATAGATGATGCGGACGCGTGCATCACACGCACGCATCGCATCTGCGAAAATCAGCGTGACAGAATTCACAATCAGCGATTTCTGGGCTGTTTCCGGCCCAGTTTTCAGTCCAGAAAATACATATTAGAGGCTATAAAGTGGGAGAATCCATCCATTCATTCAACAATTCATACAACATTCAGAATAGAGAATTTTAGGTTTTAGATGTAGTATTAGAGAGAGAGAAGTTCTCTCTTCTCTCTTAGGTATTTAGGATTAGGATTCCTCTTAGTTTAGGGTTATTTCTTCATTCCAGGTTCAATGTTCCTTTAATTTATGTTCTCTTCTACTTTTATTCACTCTATTACTTTAGTTGCTCTATTTCACTTGGTAATTATTTATTTAGCCAAATTGGCTTATGAACTTTTCATGTTAGATTTGAATATTCTATTTAAAGCAATTTGAGGTATTTCAGATTTATGATTTTAATTTAGCTTTTTACATTCTTAGCTTTAATTGATGAATTGATTAAGAGGAGACACTTGAGTTGGAATGCTCAAGTGGATAGTTAATTTAGAAGTTGTTGGCTAATTCTCTATTTACTAACGCTAGACCTTCCCAAGGGAGATGACTAGGATTTGCGAATAAGAGTTAGCTCAATCACTTGACTTTCCTTTATATAGTAAGGTTTAACTAAGTGAAAACAACAACCTCTTTATACTACACTTGAGAGAATTCCAACAAGGATAGAACTTCCAATTAATCATTCTTTCATTCAAGGCTTTTTATTTTAATTACATATATTCTCTTGTTAATTTTCATTGCTTTAATTTATAATTATTTATTTGCCCATTGCCCAAACTCAGCATTCCCCAGAAAACTCATAACCAATAATAAATACACCTCCTTGCAATTCCTTGAGATACGACCCGAGGTTTAAATACTTCGGTTATAAATTTTATTGGGTTTTGTTACTTGTGACAACCAAAGTTTTTGTACGAAAGGAATCTTTACTGGTTTAGAAACTATACCTACAACGTGATTATTTTTATAAAATTCTTTACTGGCAGGAATCCTCTCATCACAACAGCATCTTTAAAAAGAGTAGGCCACCAGAATCCACAGTCTAAAATTTTTCTAGCTGTTCTTTGATGGCCAAAATGTCCTCCACTCTCAAAAGAGTGGTAGGCCTCTAAAATGGACTGGAATTCTAATTGGGGCATACACCTTCTAATTACCTGGTCAGCACCACACCTCCATAAATATGAGTCATCCCATATGTAATATTTAGACTCGCTTTTTAGCTTGTCTCTCTGATGTTTAGTAAAATTAGGAGGAAAAGTATGGCTAACTAGATAATTAGCTACATGTGCATACCAAGGAACTACTTCAGATACTGCATGCAAGCTATCAAATGGAAAAGCATCATTGATAGGAGTGGAGTCATCCTTAATGTGCTCAAGGCGACTCAAGTGTTCTTCCACTAAATTCTGGTTACCACTCCTATCCTTAGTTTCTAAATCAAATTCTTGCAGCAATAGTATCCAACGTATCAACCTTGGTTTGGACTCTTTTTTAGCTAATAAATATTTTAGAGTTGCATGGTCTGAGTACACTACCACCTTAGTACCAAGTAAATAGGCTCGGAGTTTATCCAGAGCAAAAACAATAGCCAGAAGCTCTTTTTCAATGGTGGTGTAATTAGATTGAGCAACATCTAAGGTCTTAGAAGCATAAGTAATTACGAAAGGATCCTTACCTTTGCGTTGAGCCAGCGCGCTCCTACTGCATGGTTGGAGGCATCAAACATAATCTCAAATGGCTGGCTCCAGTCTGGTCCTCTCAGAATTGGAGCTTGAGTGAGGGCAGTTTTCAGCTTATCAAATGCTTGCATGCAATCCTCACTGAACTCGAACTCAACATCTTTCTATAGCAGTCTGGATAAAGGCAATGCTACCTTACTGAAGTCCTTAATAAATCTCCTGTAGAAACTTGCATGGCCAAGGAACGAACAGACTTCCCTCACGGGGGAGGGGTAAGGTAAACTAGAAATGACATCTACCTTTGCTGGATCTACAGAAATACCAGTATTAGAAACAACATGGCCTAGAACAATTCCTTGTTTTACCATAAAGTGACATTTTTTAAAATTCAATACAAGGTTTGAACTAACACACCTGTCTAATACTCTAGCTAAACTATCCAAGCAAAGGTTAAACGAATCACCGTATTCACTGAAATTACCCATAAAAACTTCCATATAGTTCTCAATAAGATCTGAAAAGATACTCATCATGCATCTCTGGAAAGTAGCCGGTGCATTATATAAGCCAAAAGGCATTCTCTTATATGCATACGTTCCAAAGGGACATGTAAAAGTAGTCTTTTCCTGATCTTCAAAAGCTATATGAATTTGAAAGTAGCCTGTATAACCATCTAAAAAGCAGTAATGGGATTTACCTAACAGGCGATCAAGCATCTGATCAATAAAGGGAAAGGGGTAATGATCCTTGTGAGTAGCTTGATTGAGACATCTATAATCAATGCAAACTCTCCATGAATTCTGCACTCTAGTTGTCAGGAGCTCTCCATGCTCATTATTTATTGTTGTGACTCTAGACTTTTTGGGGACCACTTGTACTGGACTGACCCATTCACTGTCTGAGATGGGGTAGATGATATCTGCTTCAAGTAGCCTGATCACTTCTTTCTTGACAACTTCTAAGATGGTGGGATTCAATCTTCTTTGGGGTTGACGGACAGGTTTTGCTCCCTCTTCTAAGAATATTCTGTGCTCACAAACTCGAGGGATAATGCCTACTATATCCGCCAAGCTCCACCCAATTGCTTTCTTGTGTTTTCTCAGCACACTGAGCAGCTGCTCATCTTGTTGGGGAGTGAGTTCCCTTGCAATGATAACTGGGAGCTTCTGATTATCCTCAAGGTAAGCATACTTGAGGTGGGATGGAAGGGGCTTTAACTCCACTATCTGCTCATGGCTGGGCTTTGGATCATCTGAAATTAGTGATAATGGCAAAGTGTCCTCATTGTGTTCAGAGGGTGTCCCCACACTTGGTGAACTTCAGCTACAGTTTCATCAATGATGTTGCACTGGAAGATATAATGATCTTCCAGAGGGTGCTTCATAGCTTCATTTAAACTGAAACTTACAGCTCTGCCATCTATTTCAAAGGAGTAAGTTCCTGAGAAGCCATCCAGCTTGAACTTTGAAGTCTTCAAGAATGGTCTTCCAAGCAGGATTGATGATGGTCTTCCTGAGTCATTAGGAGGCATTTCCAAGATATAGAAGTCAATGGGAAATGTGAGCCCCTTAATGCTCACTAGCACGTCTTCCGCAATTCCAACCACTGTAATAATATTTTTATCTGCTAACACAAAACGAGCTGCCGACCTTTTTAAGGGAGGGAGCCTCAAAGCATCATATATAGACAATGGCATTATACTAACACACGCTCCTAAATCACACATGTAGTCAGAAAATATTACACCTCCAATGGTACAGTTAACCATGCATGGACCTGGGTCACTACATTTTTCAGGTATACCCCTCATTAAAGCATATATAGAACTACCTAAAGGAATAGTTTCTAGTTCATTAATTTTATCTTTATGTATGCATAAATCTTACATAAACTTTGCATATTTAGGTACTTGTTGAATAACATCAAAAAGGGGAACAATTACCTCAACTTTTTTAAAAATTTCTACCATTTTGGGATCAAGTTCCATCTGCTTCCTGGACTTCCTTGCAAGGTTTGGAAATGGAATAGGAATGGCGCCATTTGCAACTTCTGTGTCCTTTGGTGCTCCATTCCTTGGCTGAACTACTTTTTCTTCAATCATGTCTTGTACTTCCTCTTCCTCTTCAGCATCTTCTACTCCAACTAAGTCTTCAACTGGGGCGTGTTCTTGTGGACTTGGCTCCTCCTGGTTCCTCTCTTGTAGTGTGGTTCCGGACCTCAAAATGATGGCATTGATGCCACCTTTGGGATTAGGTAAGGGTTGAAAAGGAATTCCACTGGAGCTTGAAGGCTAGTTGGTGGGAGTAGGTAATGAATCTATCCGGGAGACGAGAGCTTGTAAAGTGGCATTCAGACCATTTAGAGTAGAGTTCAGTGTAGTCTGCAAGTCTTGTTGTCCTTGTGCAAGAGAACGAAGCATCTCGTCATTTGATGAGGAAGGAGGGTAAGTGATTTGAGGGGCCTGTTGTTGGTTGTGCTGGGGTCCTTGGGACTGCCTTAGGTGAGGTGCTCTGTAAGGCTGGTTCTTATTCTGCTATCTGTTGTCGTTGTTCCACCTTTGATTTCTATTGTTGTCTCTACCTCCTCCGTTATAGTTGTCCCTCCAGCCATGGTTGGAATTATCTCTCCAACCCTGGTTGGAGTTGTCCTGCCACCCTTGGTTATAGTTCCCACCTTAGTTGTAGTTGCCGCCTTGTTGATTGTATCCTTGATTCGGGCGGTCATAGAAGTTATGAGTAGCTGCCACAGTGTTGTCTTCTTGTTGGAGCTGCGGGCACTCATCAGTGTAATGACTATAATCAGCACAATTTCTGTATACTCTTTGGGGGACCAACTGTTGGCTTTGTTGTGGTGAGGGAGGCTGAGTTTGTTGTTGATTCAATTGCATCTGCTTCAGTAGGTTGGTCATTTCACATATAACTTGTGTGACGACAGTAGTCTCACTGCTAGAGGAGACCTCTGCAACAGCCTTTGAGTGGCTGTTCCTGTGCCTGTGATTCAGAGTGGACTCAGCTAAGTCGTTAATCAGTTTCCATGCTTTATCTGCGGTCTTGTACTTTTTCAGAGAACCATTACTTGCACCATCCAATGTAGTTTTATCCCGAGGCTTCATTCCTTGAGTGAAGTAGCTGATCAAAACTAACTTGTCAATCATGTGATGGGGGCATGCGTCCAGAAGATTCTTGAAGCACTCCCAGTACTCATAAAGAGCCTCCGATTCATCCTGAATAATGCAGGAGATCTTTTTCCTCAATCTATCTGTAACTTCAGCTGGAAAGTGTTTTTCCAAGAATTCTCTTCTGAGCGTATCCCAGTTGGTGACGGTCGCTTCAGGTTGAGTATAGTACCACTCCCTCGCCTTTCCCTCAAGAGAAAACGGGAAGGCGGTCAGCAAAATAGAAGTTTCATCTACACCATGAGACCTAATAGTAGAACAGGCTGTCTGAAAATCCCTTAGGTGCTTGATAGGCTCCTGAGCAGGTAAACCATGAAACTTGGGTATCAAGTTGATTAGTGTAGTCTTCAGTTCAAAATCTGCAGCCAGATTTGGGTGACGCACTTGATACGGTGGCAGTGTAAAATCTGGGGCTCCTGCCTCATGGAGAGTGATCCTCCTGGGTGCCGCCATGTTACCTGCGCATAAATCAACTAAATTAGTAGTAGAGGAGCTTATTTCTTCCTCAGATAGCGCTTCAGATTCACCCTCAGAAGAGACTGGTGAATTGATAATAATCACTTCACCACCTTCAGAGGCTAACCTACGCCGAGCTCGCCTAATACGTGAAAGAGTTCTTTCAATTTCAGGATCAAATGCAGCTAAGCTCGGATCAGGTAGTGAACGCGTCATTCAATGAAAGAAACATACAGCTCATGGTAACAAAATAAAATAAAATACACAAAATTTGAAAATATGTACACTAATTAATAATTTAGCACACAATTGCAACTCCCCGGCAACGGCGCCAAAAATTGGTGGGTGCAGAAATCTGACCAATTAAGAAATCAATATAAGAAATACGTTGCAAGTATAGCTCTTAACTAGCAAAAATCCGCCTCATCAATTTAGAAAGGTTGTCACAAAATTAGAATAAAAATACTGGGAGTATGAGTCCCAGGTCGTCTCCCAACGAGTTGACAAAAAGGGTGCTATCTTATTAATCAGGAGTTTTCCGAGAAATTTGAGAGTTGAATGACAGAAAATGAATAATTGTAAATTAAAAGGGAATTATATATTATAATTAAAAAGCCTTGACTGGGAGAATGATTAGTTGGAAGTTCCATCCTTGTTGGAATTCTCTCAAGTGTAGTGTAAAGAGGTTGTTATTTTCACTTAGTTAACCCTTACTAAATAAAGGAAAGTCAAGTGATTGAGCTAACTCTTATTCGCAAATCCTAGTCCTCTCCCTTGGCAAGGTCTAGCGTTAGTAAATACAAAATTAGCCAACAACTTCCAATTTAACTGATCACTTGAGCATTCCAACTCAAGTGTCTCCTTTTAATCAACCCCCATGTCAAGTTAGGAATCTACTCCATTGACATGAGAATTACTTGCATAGATTTAAATAAGGGATTTAATTAAAAGTAAAAGTAATCCTTTGCATTAATAAATTCTAAAAATAATCCAATTGTAACTCTAAACATGAATTAAGGATATGGAAAAATAAAAGAGTAAGAAAACAAACTAGAATAGTGTCTTCAACGGAGGTGATGACTCTTCAATATCCAAAGCAAAAGCAATAAACTATGAAACTATGAATGTAAAGAAAACCTAGAGGAAGAGTAATTTTCTCTCTAGATTCAGATCCAAAAAATAAAACTATGCTAATGAGAATGTGTCTTGAGTCTCTGCTTGTTCCCTGGTTCTAGTCTGTGTTTCTGGGCTGGAAACTGGGTCAAAACTCGGCCCGAAATTGCCCCCAGCGTTTTCTGTTAATTCTGCAGATTGCGCATGTCACGCGTACGCGTCAATCACGCATACGCATCGCTGGTCGTCTTGGTGTGTCCCGCGTACGCATCAAGCACGCGCACGCGTCTTCTAGCAGAACTCCAATCCACACGTACGCGTCAGGCACGCGCACGCGTCGCTGAAAATTTCTCCATGTCGCGCGCACGCGTGAGCTATGCGTGCGCGTCAATGCTCGCTGGTTATATCCTTAGTTTCTTGTGTTCCTTCCATTTTTGCAAGCTTCCTCTCCATTTTCTAAGCCATTCCTGCCCTAAAAAGCCTGAAACACTTAACACGCGGATCACGGCATCGAATGGTATAAAGGAGAATTAAAATACACAAATTAAAGACTTCTAGGAAGCAAGTTTTCAACCATAGAACAAAACTAGGAAGGAATTGTGAAATCATGCAAATCATATGAATAAGTGAATAAGGACTTGATAAAAACCACTCAAATGAGCACAAGATAAACCATAAAATAGTGGTTTATCAAGCTACAGAAGACCAAATCGAGCACTCTCAATGGCTATGGAAATCTGACTTCCAGAACTTTCTAGAAATATATAATAGTTCATACTTTTCTTCGGATTAGAAGGCCCAAAACTAGCATCCAATGCCAGCTTCCTGCCCCCTTCCAGGCGTCCAGCGCCCAAAAAAGCAGAGACCAATGTACAAGCACCCAAAGAGGACCCCCTAGCTGGCATTCCATGCCCAGAGACCCCAAAGCACGTGGATCTCACAAAGCTCAGCCAAACACTCACCAAGTGGGCCCCAAAAGTGGATTTTAGCACTAAATAGACTCGTTTACCCTTACTAGTTATCTGTTTAGTATTTAAGGGATTTTATTTATGTAATTTGAAGCTTAATCACCAACTTCGCGTATCATATACATTTTTACTTCATTATGAGTTTTTAAACCTCCTAGGTTGAGGGGAGGAGCCCTGCTGAGTTCCATGAATTAATAAAAGTACTATTGTTTCTTCTTCGATCCGTGTTTGATCTATCTCTAAGATGTATAATCTGATCTTCATCGTGGTGAATAGGATGATCTAACCAATTAGCTATATTCATCACATTAAGACAAACATGCCTGACAAACACCCGTGTCTGCTTGGGTTTGTGTGAATACGTGACTGAAAAGCACGAGCCAACAACTATGTTTATGCATCTCTCAGACGGCTAATCCACGACTTCGTTGGGGACTTCTCGAGACACCAGTTCGACCAATTTCTGGGGAGATTAGGGTCTCCATGGTATAGGCTAGAATCCTAAGAAGCAGCATCCTCTGATCTAGAAGATTCGACCTTGTTTGTAGCGTTTTAAGTAGGATCGCCAAGAGAATGGACTGCTATGCGCTTCACCCTTCGTCAGATTGGATGACCATGACCAATGGCGTTCAATCTGTAGCAGAGGAGATCAATGACCACGGCCTATGGCATTGATCGCATACAGCCTGTCATAGAAGAAGATCATTTACAAGCAAAGAAGATAGTAGTACTAGAGTTAATTTAGAAAGACAAAGCAACTCCAAGCCTTAACCCTAGTCCTATCAGTATTTTCTACCTCTTTTGCTTTATTAGTTATATGTCTTTATAGTTTTATGATCATCATATTTCAACAACCTTCTGATTTGCCTGACTAAGACCTGCAAGATAATTATAGCTTGCTTCAAACCACAATCTCTGTGGGATCGACCTTGACTCGCTCAGGTATTACTTGGACGACCCAGTGCACTTGCTGGTACTGCTATACGAAAGTGTGGGGATCGTACGCACCAAGTTTTTGGCGTTGTTGCTGGGGATTGTTGAGTTTGGACAAACTGACGGATTGTCTTGCTCCCTAGATCATAAAACCTTTTTCAAAAATATTTTTCTTTTCTTTGTTTGATCTTTGATTTTATTTGAGTCTCTTTGTTTTGTGTTTTTGTTGAGCCTTTTATTTTTATTTTTTTTCTCTATTTTTCGAAAACTTCAAAAATATTTTTCTTTTCCTTGTTCAATTTTTGTTCTTGATTTGAGTCTTGTGTTCGTGTTAAGTCTTTTATTTTTATTTTTTCTTTTCTATTTTTTTTGAAAAGTTTAAAAAAAGGTTTCTCAAAAATATCTTTATTTTCTTTGTTCAATTGGTTAGAGCGTTATGCTTATGTTCTTGGTAAAATTTTGTGTTCTTTGAGTCTTTCTTTCTAAAAACAAAAATTTCAAAAATATTTTCTTTGGTTAAAATTGGTGTCAAGTCTTTAAGTTTGGTGTTTACTTGTTTATTTTTTTTATTTTTGAAAATTGTGTTTTGATTTTCTAAAAATTTTAAGTTTGGTGTTCTTTTTATGTTCTTGTGTTCTTTGAGTCTTTGAATTTTGTTCTTTGTGTTCTTGTGAGTCTTCAAAGTGTTCTTGAGTCTTTTATGTGTTTTGATCTTAAAATTTTTAAGTTTGATGTCCCCTTATGTTTCCCTCCAAATTTTCGAAAATAAAGGGGTGCTAGATCTAAAAATTTTAAGTTTTGTGTCTTTTGTGTGTTTTTCTCTTTCATCATAAAATTCAAAAATAAAAAAATATTTTTTCTATCTTATCTTTTAACATAATTTTCGAAATCTTATCTTTTTAAAAATCAAATTTCAAAATCTTATCTTTTTAAAAATCAATTTCAAATCTTTTTAATTTCTTATCTTATCTTTTTCTAATTTCACATTTCAATTTTAAAATCTTTTCTTATCCTATCTCTTATCTTATTTTAAATTTAAATCTTTTCATATTTTCTATTTTATTTTAAATTAAAATCTTTTCTTAGTTAATATCTTATCTCCTCTCTCATCTTTTTCAAAACCACCTAACTAACTCTTCTCTTCTTAATTTTTGAAAATTACTTCTATTCTTCTCTCTCTTCCTTTTCAAAACTACCTAACTAACTCTCTTCTCTCTTAATTTTCGAAAACTTCTTCTTCTTCTCTCTCTTCTATTTTCGAAAATTTAGCATTTAAATTTTTAAATCATTTTAAATTAATTGATTTAAATTTTCGAAAATTAATTAATTAAATAAATAAAATAAAAACAAAAATATTTTAATTCTTATTTACTTTTTCTATTTATACCTCTGCTATTCCTCTCACATCTATATTATTTGAACTCTACCCCCTCTCTATTCTTCCTTCTCATCTTCTATCTTCTTTTATTTATTGTTATCCCCTATTTTCAAAGTATACTTCTCTCTCTTATTCTATCTTCTCTTTTATTTTCTTTTTTCATATCTCATTGGAAGCTTTTTTGTCTAAGTGGTACAAAAAGCTTTCTTCTTTTCTTTCTTTTTCTTTCTTGTTTTTGACCAGGAACAGGGATAAAAAATCACTCTTAACTCCTGATCCTGAACCTGAGAAGACTCTGAGGAGTCGTCTACATCAAGCTAGAGCACAACACTCAGGAAGAGACCTTTTAGAAATTTTTGAACAAGAAACAGAGGACATGGCCGAACCACAAAGGAGCCCAGAAAGGTTCTTGGTAACTTCACCAAGCCTACCTCTGACTTTTATGGCAGAAGCATTGTTGTACCTTGATAAACTATTATTTTATGGTTTATATTGTGTTTAATTGCGTGGTTTTATCAAATCTTTACCCACTTATTCATTAAATTAGCATGTATTTACAATTTCTTCCCAAAATTACTCCATGCTTGAAAACTCGCTTCCTAGAGATTTTTAATTATGTATTTTAATTCTCCTTTATTCCATTCAATGCCGTGATCTATGTGTTAAGTGTTTCAGGCTTTATAGGGCATGAATGACTTGGAGATTGGAAAGGAGGCTTGCAAAAATGGAAGGAACACAAGAAATTGAGGAGATGACCAGCGAGAAGTGACGCGGACGCATGACTCACGCGACCGCGCGAAATAGAGGAAATTGCAGTGACGCGCTCGCGTGCCTGACGCGAACGCATGGATTGGAAACTGCACAAGTGACGCGAAGGCGTGGACGACGCGCACGCGTGGCAAGGCAAGACGCTGGATGACGCGATCGCGTGACGTGCGCGATCTGCAGAATCTGCAGAATTCACTGGGGGCAATTTCGGGCCCTGTTTTGACCCAGTTTTCAGCCCAGAAAAGCATATTAGAGCCAGGGAACATGCAGAGACCACAGACAACATTCATTCGGCATAATTTTAGTTTTTAGATCTGATTTTACTCCTCCGCTAGGTTTTCTCTCTACACATTCATAGTTCTTAGGATTTTGATTTTATTGCTTTTTGGATTGGGATATTGAGAAGAGTTATTACCTCCATCAAGACTTCATCATTCTAGTTTGTTTCCTTACTTGTCACTTACTCTTTCATATCCTTATTTTATTCAGAGTTACTATTGGATTATTTTTAGAATTTATTAATACAAGAACTATTTTTATTTTTATTGATCCTTTTGATTATTATTTATCATGTCTTTCTTTATTTTTCCTTCTTATTTCATGAATTTCACAATCATAATGAGCAACTACTTCCATAACTTGATTGGGAGTTGATTGAAAGGAGGACCTTGAGTTGGATGCTCAAGAGTAAAATTATAATTGGGATTAGCGTTGGGTTGCCATCTAATCACTGACACTAGTCCTTCCCAAGGGAGAGGATTAGAACTTGTGAATAGAAACTGACTTCCAACTTGCTTGACTTTCCTTTATCCGGTAAAGGATAACTGAGCAGACAACCTTCAATTATCAATTGATCTTGAGAGAACTCCATCAAGGATAAGGCTTCCAACTAATCTACTCCCGGTCAAGGTTTTTATTTAAATTACATAAATTCTCTGATTTAATTTCTTGTCTATCAAACTCAACCCTTTTGGAAAACATCTGATTAATAAAATAGCACATCTTTCTGCAACTCGTTGGGAGACGGCCTGGGATTCATACTCCCAGTATTTTAATTCTAATTTTGTGACAACCCTTCTAAATTGATAAGCGGAATTTTGGTTGGTTGAGAACTATACTTGCAACGCATCTCTTATAATAATTTCTTAACTCGCCAATTTCCGCCACGTCAATCTTTGGCGCCGTTGCTGGGGAGTTGCAATAGAGTGCTAAGTTATTGATTGGAATTTATTTATTTACATTTTATTTTATTTTGCTACTATGAGATGCATGTTTCTTTTATTAAATGACGCATTCACTTCCCGATCCAAGCTTGCCAGTATTTGATCCTGAGATTGAAAGAACTATTTCACGTATAAGGCAAGCTCGACGTCGGTTAGTCCTCCCAGAGGACGAATCTGAAACGTCACGTAAGAGAGAAACAAGCTTCCGTTCTACTGATTCGGTTGATTTACGTGCAGGTGACATGGCAGCACCTAGGAGAGTTACTATCCAGGAGGCTGGGGCCCCTGATTTTACAATGCAACCATTTCAAGTGCATCACCCAGCGGTGGCTATAGATTTTGAAATAAAGACTGCACTGCTCAACTTGATTCCTAAGTTTCATGGCTTACTTGCTAAAGAGCCTATCAAGCACCTCAGGGATTTCCAAGCAGCCTGTTCTACTGTCAGGCGTGATGGTGCAGATGAAACTTCTATTCTGTTAAAAGCCTTCCCATTCTCTCTTGAGGGAAAGGCGAGAGAGTGGTACTACACTTAACCCGCAGTAACTGTTTCTGACTGGGATACGCTTAGAAGAGAATTTTTGGAAAAATTCTTTCCAGCTGAAGTTACTGATAAACTGAGGAAAGACATTTCCATGATTGTTCAAGATGAGTACAAGACTCTCTATGAATACTGGGAGCGCTTCAACAACCTTCTAGAAGCATGCCCCCACCATATGATTGACAAGATAGTGTTGCTCGGCTACGTCACACAGGGCATGAGGCCCCAAGATAAGACCACATTGGAAAGTGCTAGCAATGGGTCTATAAAAAAGTACAAGACCACTGATGAGGCATGGCAATTGATCAGCGACTTAGCTGAATCTACTAGGAATCACAGACAGAAACAAGGCCGGTCAAAAGCTGTTGCGGAGGTATCTTCTAGTAAGGAAACTGCTTCTTTGACTCAGAGTATATGTGAAATGACCAACTTACTGAAGCAGATGCAGTTGAATCAAGAACAAGCGTAGCAAAGCCAACAATTAGTCCCACAGAGAGTGTGTGGAATCTGTGCTGATTATAGCCATTATACTGATGAATGTCCGCAGCTCCACCAGGAAGACAATACTGTGGCAGCCACTCATAACTTCTATGACCGCACCAACCAAGGATACAATCAAGGTGGCAGTTACAACCATGGATGGCAGGACAATTCTAACTAAGGTTGGAGAGATAATTCTAACCAGAATTGGAGGGACAACAATAACAGAGGAAGCAGAGACAATCAAGGATATCATAAGTGGAATAATAACAACAACAGGCAGCAGAACCAGAACCAGCCTTATATAGTACCTCACCTGAGGCAGTCCCAAGGACCACAACACAACCAACAACAAGTTCCACAGATCACTCAATCTAATTCCTCTCCGAGTGACGAAGCGCTTCAATCCATTGCGCAAGGACAAAAGAACGTGGAAAGTTCATTTAATGGCCTAGCATCCGCTATACAAGCTCTCATCTCTCAGCTAGCATCACCCAATACTTCAAATACTCAACCTGCAAGCTCCAGTGGGATTCCTTCTCAACCCTTACCCAATCCAAAGGGTGGCATCACTGCCATCACCCTAAGGTCCAGAACCACACTGCAAGAGAGGAATCAGGAGGAGCCAATCCCATCAGAACACGCCTCAGCTGAAGAGGTGGTAGAAGTAGAGGATGCTGAAGAGGAAGAGGACATACAAGACATGGTTGAAGAAGAAGAAGCTCAACCACAGAAGGAAGTACCAAAGGATGCAGACCCTGCAGAAAATGCCATCCCTATTCCATTTCCACAAATTGCAAGGAAGCCCAGGAAGCAGATGGAACTTGATCCCAAAATGGTAGAAATATTCAAAAAGGTTGAGGTAACTGTTCCCCTTTTTGATGTTTGATAAACCACTATTTTATGGTTTATCTTGTGCTTAATTAAGTGGATTTTATCAACTCTTTACCCACTTATTCATACTATTTGCATGGGTTTACATTTGCCTTCCTGATTATGTGCTTTGATTGAAAACATGCTTCTTTGATCCTATATTTGCTTATTATTAATCCTCTCTTATTACCATTAGATGCATTGATATGTGTGTTAAGTGATTTCAGAGATTACAGGGCAGGAATGGCTCAGAGGATGGAAAGGAAGCATGCAAAAGTGGAAGGAATACAAGAAGTTGGAGAAACTACTAAGCTGTCCAGCCTGACCACTTCGCACTCAAATGGCTATAACTTTAGCTACAGAGGTCCAAACGACGCGGTTCCAGTTGCGTTGGAAAGCTAACGTCCGGGACTTCGATTTGATATATAATATGCCGTAGTTGCTCTAACGCTAGGCGACGCGACCGCGTGACCCATGCGGCCGCGTTGCAATGACGGAAATCCAGCGTGGTTAAATTCGAGACCAGCGAATTCTGGGCTGTTTCTGACCCAGTTCTCGACCCAGAAAACACAAATTAGAGGCTATAAAGTGGAAGAATACATCCATTCATAGGAAGGCTCACACAATTAACAATTTTAGGAGTAGATGTAGTTTTTAGAGAGAGAGGTTCTCTCCTCTCTCTTAGGATTAGGATTTAGGACTTCTCTTAGTTTTAAGAGTGACTCTCTATCCAGGTTCAACGTTCTTTTTATTTATTTCTCCAATTTAATTTGTATATCAGATTTAAGTTCTTTTGTGAATGCAATTCGAGGTATTTTCAGACTTAATTTTTCTTTGCTTTATTTATATGAATGCTTTTAATTTAATTTAGATATTTTCCCTTTTGGTCTTGGTTAAGAAATCAGTAACTCAGGAATTATCCAACTCAATAGCATAATTGATAATTGTTATCCTTGCTAATTGAATTGATCTTCAATAATCCCAATCTTTTCTTAGGAATTAACTAGGATTCAAAGATCTAACTAATTAGTCGCTTGACCTTCCCTTGTTATAGCAAAGGTTAACTAAGTGGAATTAAGATTCAGTTTTCATCATCATCGATAAGGATAACCAGACTGGACTTCCAATTTCTCATACCTTGCCAAAAGTTTATTTTACAGTTATTTATTTATTTTATTTGTCATTTAAATATATCTGTGCTCATTGCCCAAGCTCCAAAATCCCCAATTTACAAAACTCATAACCAATAACAAGAACATACTTCCCTGCAATTCCTTGAGAAGACGACCCGAGGTTTGAATACTCGGTTATCAATTTCAAAGTGGTTTGTTACTTGGGACAACCAAAACATTTGTACGAAGGGATTTCTGTCGGTTTAGAGACTATATCTATAACGCGACTGTTTTTATGAAATTCTTTACTGGCAAAAATCCCAACGTCAAAATGGCGCTGTTGCCGAGGAATTGCAAACGTGTGCCTTATTATTGGTTATTGTAAATATTTTATTTTTGCTTGTTTATTTGTTTTTATTTTCGTTTTTATTTTTGCTTTTTCTTAAGTTAAGAGGTTATTGGTTTTTATTTTATCTTATCTTATTTCAAAAATCAAATTTCAAAATTCAAATTTAAAAATTTTCAAAATTCAAATTTAAAAATTTTCAAATTTTAAATTTCAAAAAATTCAAAATTTAATTTTTAAATTCAAAATTTCAAATTTTAATTTTTAAAATCAAAATTTAAATAACCTTTTAATTTAAATTTATTTTTATTTTTGTTTTTAATTTTTATTTACTACTATGAACTCTCACCCCTTTGGCTATGAGTCTGGTTACAGTTATGTTGCAGGAAGAAGAAATTACAATGAGAACAGGCATCAAGGTTGGAACAATCAAAGATGGGAGGAGCTACAAGGATTTGATCAACCCTCATGGCAACAACCACCTCCAGTGGACTATCAACAACCACCACCATATGCCTATGAACCCTTTCCTCAACATGACTTTGGACCACCATACTCACAAACCCCTTTTCACCATTCACCTCCATATGACCCTAATCCGAATTATGAGCACTTGCCGATCTAAACTCCATGGAGAAAGCACTTGCCGATCTAAACTCCACTATACAAGCTCTCGTCGCCCAAATCAGACCACCAAATACCTTCAACAATCAACCCTCAAGCTCTAGTGCACTTCCTTTTCAACCACATAATGATCTTTTCATCCCATCACCACCCTCCATGGAAGAGCACCCACATCCATCAATCCAAGAGCAAGATTATCCCAATTATGCTATTGATATGGAACAGGAAAGAAGGAATCATCTTCGCGAATCCATACTTCATAAAGAGCTAGAGGAGGCCCTACGGGTAAAGGTAGGAGAGACCCTTGAAGATGAAAGAGTAGTTGAAAGGAGTTGTCATGGAAAGAAAACCATCGAGGATGAGTACAATTTTATACTTAAACAACTGGACAAAGCAGCAATTATTAAAAAAGAAGATGTGGTTGCAGACTTAAGAGATGCTGTACCTCCATTGGAAAGTCCAGTCATAGAGCCTCCTTCCATGCCCTTGGTGAGCAATGAAAAAGAGATTGAATTGGAAGAAAGCTACCAAGAGAAAGAGGTTAATATTGAAGAAACTTGCAAAGAGGTGGAAGTTGTCGAAGAGCACAAGGGAGTGGATCTTGAAATCACCTTGCCAAATTTATTGGAGTCTCCTCCCCCTAAGTTGCCATCATCCTTCACAACATTCAAGTGGATAAAATTCATATCCCTTAGCTTTCTAATTCCACTTGAATATGGGCTACTGGAGACGGATGGTCAACTTAGAACTCTTTGTGGCATTAAGAGTAAGAGAAAGATGGTCAGTGGTAAGAACTGTCCTGCAAGGTTCAACATGGTTGCATACTCAAAGTTTAATTGCAAAGGTTGGTGTAAAGCTCAACTGAATGGGTCTAGGAAGTTGGTTGGCCGCTTTAGTGAAAATTCAGATTGCTTGCCACCCGGATGGAATCATGATAATCAACTCGAAGACGGGTGCAAAAGCAAGGTTTGGGACCCCGGAATTCATTCTAACAATCTACACTCTTGGGGCCTTGTCACTTGCTTTAACTTACTTGAAGGTTTTTGCGCCTAGTTTGGGACCACAGAGGCCATTGGAATCACAAACACTGGTGGAGATTCCTAGATGAATACAAGCATAAGCCACCATAATAGGGAGCTCACCAAATGTCCAACTTAAGGACTCTAACTAAAAGTGCTAGGTGGGAGACAACCCACCATGGTATGATCGTTCCTTTTTCATTTTTAGTTAGTTTTATTTGTTTTTGAGTTTTATTTTATTTTATTATATTGAACCTGGAGTTTTGCATCACATTCATATTAACACTGTATTCTGCATATTTTTTTTTCAGAGTTAAAAAAAAAAAAAAAGCACGCACGTGACGCGGCAGCGTCGCTGACGCGTCCGCGTCACCAGTGCATTAGGAGGAAAAGAAATTGAATAGAGAGTTACGCAGGAACAGGGCTGGAGGCGTGCCAATGGCACAAATCGTCCCACGCGACCGCGTTGCTGATGCGGCCGCGTCATTTGCAAAATAGCTTCCCCATGCGTCCGCATCACCCACGCGACCGCATGGCCCTGTAAATCGACGTAACAAGCGTGTATGGCTGAAAGTTTAGTTGGAATTGGGCTGGATCCGTGCTAGTAGCACAAGCCCTACCACGCAAACGCATCACCCACGCGTCCGTGTCATATTGGAAATAAGGCAACCCGCGCGATCGCGTCGACCACGCGATCGCGTCACCCTGGATTTTGGCAATACTGAGTTTTGAACAGAGAGTTGTGCGACCGCGAGGCTGCACTCGCGCCACTAGCACAAATCGAGTCACGCGATCGCGTGCCCCACGCGTCCACGTCACCCAACCTTATCGCGCACCACGCGACCGCATCACCCACGCGACCGCGTCGCCAGCGTCGCACAACCTATCCAGATTAGTGCCAATTTTCTTATCTTTTCTTTTCTAATCCTAATTTCTTCCTTCTCTCTCCTTTCTCACTTTCTTTTTCTTCTTCTCATCCTTTTTCCCTCTCATTTTATTTTATTTTATTTATTTGCATACTTTCATTCATTGCATATTTTTATTTTTCTAAATTTATTATTTCACCATTGGTGTTCAAATGTTCTTATTCAACTGTTATTTCTTTTCTGGTATTATCTTGGTGCTTATGACTTGTTTTATTCTGGTTAGGTAATATTATTTAAATCAATGCCAATATTTTATACCTGTATTACTTTTGTATTGATTTTTAATTTATATTATCTTTCCTTCTCCACTCTCTTCCCCATTGTTGCATATTCTGCACCACTGATATGCCATGGCTTCTATTATTTTCTCACTTACATGTTGTAGCTACCATGTAAATGAGACCCTTTTCATTTGGCATTAACCCAACCATACTTCATTTATTTTCTTATCTCTATTATTGGGTTACCTTTCTTCCCTTTTTCTTTCAGGATGGCCACCAGGAAGAGAACCGGAAAACGTTTACATGGGGAGACAGACAAGTCCATCTGCAATCCTTAGAGAAAAGCAACAGTTGAAACAACCCGTCCACCTACACATCTCAGCATGCACCGAGGACGGTACAATCTTTAAGTGTGGGGAGGTCGATACCGATCTCCGTCGGTTAGTACATCCCTGTCTCAACACCAATGTTTTAATTTTCTTCATTAAATTAGTTGTTGCATTTGCATATATATTTGATTTTATGCATTTAGTTACTGCTTGGTTAAAATAATAAGTTTCTTTTTAAGACCCTATCTTTGAAAAATTTCACTAATTTAAATTGAAAAAAAAAATTATATTAAAACTTGTTTGAAGTTGTATTTAGAACATGGTTTTTGAGTTAAAGAACACACAACCTGTGAGATTTGAGCTTATTTATATGGTTACATAATTTAACCATAAATATATTATTCCTGTGTGTTTTCTTCTTTATAATTGTAATCTATATTTTGTTCCATTCTATATGTCCATTATTTAGTGTATTTACATGCTTGCATATGATTGAGGCCATTGTTTGATTTTAGCTCACTTATCCCAAATAAGCCTACCCTTTAAATCACCCTTGTCAGCCACTTTGAGCCTTTTAATCCCCATTTATTCTATACTTTACCACATCACTAGCCTTAAGCAGAAAAACAAATTAAAAACCCCAATTGAATCTTTGGTTAGCTTAAGATAGAGATTGTGCATCAACTAAGTGTGGGGAAATTGTGGGAACATGGGTTAATAAGGGAATGTATCATGTTTCTAATTTATTTGAATATTGGAAATTTGGAAACCTACTCATGAAAAACCAAAATAGAAAAATAATAGAAAATCCATGTGCATTGATAAGTTATGTTTATTTCTCTACAAAAAAAAAATAATATAAGTAAATAAATAAGGGGACAAAATTATCCCAATATTAAGTTTAATAAAAGATCAATGCACATGTGATAAAAAAATTAAAGAAAATTTGGTACATGAGTATGGGAATTATACAAAAGTGGGAATTATGGGTAGCTAGGCATGAATTTAAAAGTATATAGAGTATATGTATATTAGGTGAGAGCTTAGGTTAATTAAAGATTCAATTTATAAAGCTCACTTAGCCATATATATACCTTTACCCTTACCTTAGCCCCATTACAACCCTGAAAAGACCTCATGATGTTTGCATTGGTACATTAAATATTTGTTGATTGGTTAGATGAAGAACAAGGTTTAGAAAGCATGATTAAGAGAAGAGTAGAGTGATTAACCCTATACACTTGAGAGACTAGAGTGTATACACTACCAGTGAGGGTTCAATGCTCAATCCCTTGTTCCCTGCTTTCATGAGCTATTTTCTTCTTGCGAGTCTATTTGTACTTCATTTTCATGATTTGAATTAGTGAAATCCAGTTCATATTTGTTCTTAAAAGATTTGTTTACCTTTAACCAAGTAGGTAGAAACATTTTGCATGTAGTTGCATTCATATAGATAGGTTGCATTTCATTCCTCTTTACTCTCTTATAGCTTCTCTTGAGCTTAGCATGAGGACATGCTAATGTTTAAGTGTGGGGAGGTTGATAAACCACTATTTTATGGTTTATCTTGTGCTTAATTAAGTGGATTTTATCAACTCTTTACCCACTTATTCATACTATTTGCATGGTTTTACATTTGCCTTCCTAATTATGTGCTTTGATTGAAAACATGCTTCTTTGATCCTATATTTGCTTATTATTAATCCTCTCTTATTACCATTAGATGCCTTGATATGTGTGTTAAGTGATTTCAGAGATTACAGGGCAGGAATGGCTCAGAGGATGGAAAGGAAGCATGCAAAAGTGGAAGGAATACAAGAAGTTGGAGAAACTGCTAAGCTGTCTAGCCTGACCTCTTCGCACTCAAACGGCTATAACTTTAGCTATAGAGGTCTAAACGACGCGGTTCTAGTTGCGTTGGAAAGCTAACGTCCGGGGCTTCGATTTGATATATAATATGCCATAGTTGCTCTGACGCTAGGTGACGCGACCACGTGACCCATGCGGCCGCATCGCAATGACGGAAATCTAGCGTGGTTGAATTTGAGACTAGCGAATTCTGGGCTATTTCTGACCCAGTTCTCGGCCCAGAAAACACAAATTAGAGACTATAAAGTGGAGGAATGCATCCATTCATAGGAAGGCTCACACAATTCACAATTTTAGGAGTAGATGTAGTTTTTAGAGAGAGAGGTTCTCTCCTCTCTCTTAGGATTAGGATTTAGGACTTCTCTTAGTTTTAGGAGTGACTCTCAATCCATGTTCAATGTTCTTTTTATTTATTTCTCCAATTTAATTTGTATGTCAGATTTAAGTTCTTTTGTGAATGCAATTCGAGGTATTTTCAGACTTAATTTTTCTTTGCTTTATTTATATGAATGCTTTTAATTTAATTTAGATATTTTCCCTTTTGGTCTTGGTTAAGAAATCAGTAACTCAGGAATTATCCAACTCAATAGCATAATTGATAATTGTTATCCTTGCTAATTGAATTGATCTTCAATAATCCCAATCTTTTCTTAGGAATTGACTAGGATTCAAAGATCTAACTAATTAGTCTCTTGACCTTCCCTTGTTATAGAAAAGGTTAACTAAGTGGAATTAAGATTTAATTTTCATCATCATTGATAAGGATTACTAGACTGGACTTCCAATTTCTCATACCTTGCCAAAAGTTTATTTTACAGTTATTTATTTATTTTATTTGTCATTTAAATATATCTGTGCTCATTGCCCAAGCTCCAAAATCCCCAATTTACAAAACTCATAACCAATAATAAGAACATACTTCCCTGCAATTCCTTGAGAAGACGACCCGAGGTTTGAATACTCAGTTATCAATTTCAAAGGGGTTTGTTACTTGTGACAAACAAAACGTTTGTACGAAGGGATTTCTGTCGGTTTAGAGACTATATCTACAACGCGACTGTTTTTATGAAATTCTTTACTGGCAAAAATCCCAACGTCAATGTTATTCAGTAGGTACCTAAATACGCAAAGTTTCTAAAAGATTTATGAATACATAAAGACAAAATTAATGAATTAGAAACTATTCCTTTAGGTAGTTCTATATCTGCTTTAATGGGAGGTATACCTGAAAAATATAGTGATCCAAGTCCATGTATGGTTAATTGTACTATTGGTGGTGTGATATTTTCTGACTGCATGTGTGATTTAGGAGTATGTGTTAGTATAATGTCTTTGTCTATATATGATACTTTGAGGCTCCCTCCCTTAAAAAGGTCGGCAGGTCATTTTGTGTTAGCAGATAAAAGCATTATTATAGTGGTTGGAATTGCTGAAGATGTATTAATGAGCATTAAGGGACTCACATTTCCCATTGACTTCTATATCCTGGAAATGCCCCCTAATGACTCAGGAAGGCCATCATCAATCCTGCTTAGAAGACCATTCTTGAAGACTTCAAAGGTCAAGCTGGACGCATTTTCTGGAACTTATTCTTTTGAAATAGATGGCAGAATAGTAAAATTCAGTTTAAATGGAGCTATGGAGCACCCTCTGGATGACCTTTCTATCTCACAGTGTGACATCATAGATGAAACCGTGGCTGAAGTTCACCAGGAGGAATTAGAAGATAAGTACACAGGACGAGGTCCAAGTGTGGGGACACTTTCAGAGGACAATGAGGGTACTTTGTCATTATCACCAGCTCCGGATGATCCAGAGCCTGGCCATGAGCAGTAATTGGAATTAAAGCCCCTCCCTCTACACCTCAAGTATACTTACCTTGAGGACAAGCAAAAGTTTCCAGTTATTATTGCAAGGGAACTCACTTCCCAACAAGAAGAACAGCTACTCAGTGTGCTGAGGAAACACAAGAAAGTAATTGGATGGAGCCTGGCAGATATAGTAGGCATCAACCCTCAAGTTTGTGAGCACAGAATATTCCTAGAAGAGGGAGAAAAGCCTATCCATCAACCTCAGAGAAGACTGAATCCCACCATCTTAGAAGTTGTCAAGAAAGAAGTGACCAGGCTACTTGAAGCAGATATCATTTACCCCATCTCAGATAGCGAATGGGTCAATCCAGTACAAGTGGTGCCCAAGAAATCTAGAATCACAACAGTAAGAAATGAGCATGGAGAGCTTTTGACAACTAGAGTGCAAAATTCATGGAGAGTTTGCATTGACTATAGGCGTCTCAACCAAGCCACTCGCAAGGATCATTACCCCTTGCCATTCATTGATCAGATGCTTGATCGCCTGTCAGGTAAATCCCATTATTACTTTTTAGATGGTTATACAGGCTATTTTCAAATCCATATAGCTCCTAAAGATCAGGAAAAGACTACTTTTACTTGTCCTTTTGGCACTTATGCTTATAAGAGAATGCCCTTTGGCTTGTGCAATGCACTAGCTACTTTCCAAAGGTGCATGATGAGTCTTTTCTCTGACCTTATTGAGGACTGTATGGAGGTTTTTATGGATGATTTTAGCGTTTAAGGTGATTCATTTAACCTTTGCTTGGATAGTTTATCTAGAGTATTAGATAGATGTATCAGTACAAACCTTGTATTGAATTTGAAAAATGTCACTTTATGGTAAAACAAGGTATTGTACTAGGACATGTTGTGTCTAATACTGGCATCTCTGTAGACCCAGCAAAGGTGGATGTTATTTTCAGTTTACCTTACCCCTCCTCTGTGAGGGAAGTCTGTTCATTCCTTGGCCATGCAGATTTTTACCGGAGATTCATTAAAGACTTTAGTAAGGTAGCACTACCCTTATCCAGACTACTGCAGAAAGATATTGAGTTCGAGTTCAGTGAGGATTGCAAACAAGCGTTTGATAAGCTGAAGACCGCCCTGACTCAAGCTCCAATTGTGAGAGGACCAGACTAGAGCCAGCCGTTTGAAATCATGTGCAATGCTTCCAACCATGCAGTAGGAGCAGCGTTGGCTCAGCGTGAAGGTAAGGATCCTTTTGTCATTGCTTATGCGTCTAGGACTTTAGACACTGCTCAGTCTAACTACACTACTACTGAGAAAGAGCTTCTTGCTATTGTTTTTGCTCTGGATAAATTCCGAGCCTATTTACTTGGTACTAAAGTAGTAGTTTACTCAGACCACGCAGCTCTAAAGTATTTATTAGCTAAAAAAGAGTCCAAACCAAGGCTTATACGTTGGATACTGCTACTACAAGAATTTGATTTAGAAATTAAGGATAGGAGTGGTAACCAGAATCTAGTGGCAGACCACTTGAGTCGCCTTGAGCACATTAAGGATACCGCCACTCCTATAAATGAAAATTTCTCGTTTGATAACTTACAAGCTGTATCTGAAGTAGTCCCTTGGTATGCGCCTGTAGCTAATTATCTAGTTAGCCGCACCTTTCCTCCAAACTTTACTAAGCATCAAAGAGACAAGCTGAAAAGCGAGTCCAAATATTATATATGGGATGACCCATATTTATGGAGATGTGGCGCTGACCAGGTAATTAGATGGTGTGTGCCTCAATCAAAATTCCAGTCCATTTTAGAGGCCTGCCACTCATCTGAGAGTGGAGGACATTTTGGCCCTCAAAGAACAGCTAGAAAAATCGTAGACTATGGATTCTAGTGGCCTACTCTTTTTAAAGACGCTACTGAATTTTGTAAATCTTGTTCCCCATGCCAAAGGTTTCGTAATATATCCAAGAAAGATGAGATGCCTCAACAGACTATGCTTTTCTGTGAAATTTTTAATGTTTGGGGCATTGACTTCATGGGTCCATTTCCAAATTCTAATGGTCATTTTTATATATTATTAGCTGTAGATTACGTTTCTAAATGGGTGGAAGCTATTCCTACCCGCACTGATGATGCTAACACTGTTGTTTCCTTTGTTAGAACCCATATTATTTGTCGCTTTGGATCACCACGAGCAATCGTGAGCGATCAAGGCACCCATTTCTGTAACAGGAAACTAATCGGATTACTGAAGAAGCATGGGATAGTTCATAAAGTGGCAATAGCCTACCATCCCCAGACTAATGGACAAGCTGAGGTGTCTAACAGAGAGATAAAGAGTATATTGCAGAAGATAGTCAAACCTCATAGAAGAGACTGAAGTACCAAGCTACAAGATGCACTCTGGGCGTACAGAATAGCATACAAGACACCCATTGGGATGAGTCCCTTCCGCTTAGTTTATGGAAAAGCCTGTCATCTCCCAGTTGAGGTAGAGCACAAAGTCTTTTGGGCAGTAAAGGAGTGCAATATGGGATTTGAGAAAGCCAGAGCTGAAAGGAAGTTGCAACTGCAAGAATTAGAAAGCCTTCGCCTAGAAGCTTATGAGAACTCAAGGCTGTACAAGGAAAAGATGAAGGCTGTGCATGATAAGCACATCAAGAGGAGAGAGTTCCAACCTGGGGACTTTGTCCTCCTTTACAACTCTTGACTGAGGCTCATGCTAGGCAAGTTAAGATCAAGATGGGAAGGTCCATATAGAGTAGAAAAGGCTGAGCCATGGAGTCTTCCATCTGAGTCATCCTTCAAGCTCTGAATTCATCAAAGTTAATGGACATCGCTTAAAGCTATATCATGGTGAGAAGGCGACGAAACCCAAGGAGCTAGAGATCTTCCTCTTGGAGGATCCACCCACAGCAGAAGACTGAGCTTGTGGAGCATCCAACTTAAGGAAGTTAAAGCAAAGTGCTAGGTGGGAGACAACCCACCATGGTATGATCGTTCCTTTCTTTATTAATTTTCTTTTTCAATAACTCTTCTCATTATTCACACATTCATTTTGCATCTTCATTTGCACATTTGCATATTAAAAAAAAATAGGGGGGCTCGCAACGCGACAGCGTCGCCGACGCGTCCGCGTCGCAGGTGAGTAAGAAAGAAAAATAAATCGAACAGAAAGTCACGCGGGAGTGTGGCTGGAGGCGTGCCTTTAGCACAAATTGATCCACGCAACCGCGTCGCTGACGCGTCCACATCATACGGCAAAAATGCCTCCCACGCGTCCGCGTCACCCACGCGGACGCGTGATCTGGAAATCGACATAAGAAAGGGTGCATGGCCGAAAGTTGTGCTGGAGTGAGGCTAGACTGGCGCTGGACGCACAGTCCCTACCACGCGAACACGTACCCCACGCGTCCGCGTCATATCCCAATATTGGCCACCACCCAAACGCGTCACCCTGGAATTTGGCAATAATGAGTTTTGAACAGAGAGTTGTGCGAGCGCGAGGCTGCCCTCGCACCAGTGGCACACACGAGTCATGCGTCCGCGTGACCGACGCGACCGCGTCGATTCATATAAGCACCATCCGCGCGAACGCGTACCCCACGCGTCCGCGTCGCTTGCGCCGCACAGCTTATCCTAATCTGCCAACATATCTTATCTTTCTCTTCCACTAATCCTACTTTTTCTTTTCCCTCATTATTTTCCTCCCCTTTCTTCTTCTTCCCTCTTCCTCACTCTTTACTTTCTCTCTCTCTCTCTCACCACCATTATCAAGGTTTTTCTTTTCTTCTTCCCTCCTTACTTTTCTAATCTTCTTCTTAATTTATGTTTTCTTCTTCTTTTCTTTTTTTTTCCCTTTCATTATCCATGTTTTCTTTTTCTTTCTTTTTTTTAATTGGTGTTTGAAATTTATTAGGGTCATTGTTACTCCTTATGATTTGCTTGTGGATTATTAAGGACTTGTTTGGCAATTATATATTAATTTTTAAGGGTTACTTGCATGTTCAATTTAATACATTCAATAACTTATTTATCATGCATGCTATGTGTTTGTGAAAACGCCCATATGACATTGTGCACCATTTTGAGACTTCTTTTAATCTACTACTCTATTTGCTTGCTTTTCACAAAAACCCTTCTTTTATTTTCTTATTTAAATATAATTGTTATTCCAAACAGGTTATTAGTTTGAAAGACTCGGTAATCTAACTTGGACATTGAATGCTTGATCTATGCTACTCATGCCTTTGCCTGCATGCCAATAAACACCTTGCATTTAATTGTCATCATATGCACTTGCTATATTTCCATTCATATTTTTCACATGTAGTCATGACCATGTGTAAACATCATTCATCTTTTACTGTGCATTGATTACCACCTTCCCCGCCCTCTCCCTTGCTCTATCCCTTGACATTTTAACATACTTTCTCTTTTCTTTCTTTTAGGATGGCCACCAAGAAAGGCAAAGAGACAGCCACTCCCAAATCAACAGCAAGGCGAAGAACCAAACAAGCTTTAGTGGTAGAGCCATCTTTGACTGCGGTTAAGCCCTCAACAAAAAGAATTAAGAGGATTATAAAGGTTGATGAAAAAGAAAAAGCCTTCTCAGCAAAAGACACTGTGCGATTTCCCAATCGTTACTGTGAGCAGATGTTTCCCATCCTGGCAGAAAGGAGTTACAACAACGAATACCTTCTTATCCTTCCGACCCGTATTGCTAAATTTGTTGAGCCGCAAATTGAAAGCCACGACAGGTCAATCTTTCTTGGGTAGTCGAGTTCTACTCTAATTTTCACCTGCCAACCCTACAGTCTGTCTATGTTCGACAGAAGCAAGTCCCAATTACAGAAGAGGCCATTCAACGGGCTCTAGATCTTTCCCCTACTCCTGAAGGACTGGACGCATTTCAAGAGGCCGCACTCAAGCGCCAGATGTACCAATTTGACTGGGACGCTGTTCTCAGAGTTATCGCACTACCTAGCAGCAGATGGATCTACGGATACCATCGTTCCTGACCTAAGGGAATATCGGCTTCTACACTTACCTTGGAGGCTCGCGTATGGGCACAAATTATGTCCCATTACGTCTTTCCGAGCACTCACGAGTCCTCCTTCACTACAGACATGGCCGTTCTACTATGGTGCATCCTTACAGACCAGCCTCTAAACCTACCAAGACACATCCAGAATGCTATGGGACACGTACAAATTGCGAACAACTTACCTTTTCCCGCCTTGGTCTCAGATCTTGTCTCAGCAGCCGGAGCCTCCTACAGAGCTGGGGACACCAAAGCCATACTTCCACGGGATGATCAATACGTCCCTAACGGGAAATATATCAGATCTCCAGCCGTAACTACAAGCCAGCCCACTGAACCGGCTGAAGACATTCCTTCTTCAACACCACAAGCACCTACAACAAACCAACTGCTCCATCAGATACTTGAGAGGTTGGATCGGCAGGAACACAAAGCAAAGCTAAGAGAGCGCCGTAACAAGCGCCGATTCACATACCTCAAGGAGCTATTTATGGGAAAGTACAAAGATATAGACACCCCGGACTCCACTTCCTTTACCAGCACAGGGAGCCATGACGGTCCCGACTGTGGAGATACTGCTACCAGCCCACCTTTGTTCCTGACAGATGACATCGAGGACGGTGCAAAGCCTTAAGTGTGGGGAGGTCGGTCAGTACCTGACTTCTGAAGGTAATTTCTCTTCCTTAACACCAATAAAATAGGATATTTAGTTAGTTTTTCTTTTGTAGAATAGGATAAATTGCATAGTAATAGGTTAGTTGCATGCATGTTCTACTTGATTGAAAAGATAATAAGTTTCTTCTAAAACTCTATTTTTAGAACAAAATTTCACTAATTTTAATAAAATTTTTTATGTTAAATTTGCTTGAAGTTGTATTTGGAACATGATTTTTGAGCTAAAGAACGCACAACCTGTGAGACTTTGAGCCTAAATACATGGTTACATTATTTAACCATAATTATTTTATTCTTGTGTGTTTACTTCTCTATGATTGTAATCTATATTTTGTTCCATCCTATATGTCCAATGTTTAATATATTTATATGCTTGCATATGATTGAGGCCATTATTTGTTTAGCTCACTTATCCAAATTAAGCCTACCCTTTAAGTTACCTTTGTTAGCCACTTTGAGCCTTTAAATCCCATTTGTTCTTTATTTTACCACATTACTAGCCTTAAGCAGAAAAATAATTATATATCCTAATTGAATCTTTGGTTAGCTTGAGATAGAATTGTGTGTTAATTGGGTATAGAAAAATTGTGGGAACAAAAGATAATAAGGGAATATGTCATGATAATTTAATGGGAATTTGGGTACCTACTCATATGAAACTATAAAAGAAAAATTAAAATTCTATGTGCATTGATAAGCTGTGTTTATTTTAATGTCAAAAAAAAATATTCAATAATTAAATAAGGGGACAAAATTACCCCAATGCTAAGTTAAATTTCAAAGATCAATGCATATATAATAAAATTAAAATAAAAGTTGATACATGAGTATGGAATGTGAAAGGAAAAATTTTGGGTAGCTAGGTATGAAATTTAAGTTATATAGAATATATATATGTGTGTGTTAGGTGAAAGCTTGGGTTAATTAAAGATTCAATTTATAAGCTTACTCAGCCATATATATATATATATATATATATATACCCTTACCTTGGCCCCATTACAACCTTGAAAAGACCTCATGATGTTTGCATTGGTATATTAAATGTTGTTGATTCGTTAGGTGAAGAACAAAAATTAGAAAGCATGATTAGAGAAGGATAGAGTGATTACCCTATACACTAAAGAGATTAGAGTGTACATACATCATCAGTGAGGGTTCAATGCTTAAATTCTATGTTCCCTGCTTTCATGAGCTACCTTCTTGCATTTTTATCTATTGTTACTATAAAAGAATTGAATTAGTGGAATTTGATTTGTGATTGTCTTGAAGAGCTTATTTACTTTTAACCAAGTGGACAAAGAATCATATAGTTGCATTCATATGTATAGGTTGCATTGCATGAGTTTTACATGTTCCTACTCATTTATTTTATCTCCTTCAACTAAGCATGAGGACATGCTAATGTTTACGTATGGGGAGGTTGATAAACCATTATTTTATGGTTTATATTGTGTTTAATTGCGTGGTTTCATCAAATCTTTACCCACTTATTCATTAAATTAGCATGTATTTACAATTCCTTCCCAAAATTACTCCATGGTTGAAAACTCGCTTCCTAGAGATTTTTAATTATGTATTTTAATTCTCCTTTATTCCATTCGATGCCGTGATCTGTGTGTTAAGTGTTTCAGGCTTTATAGGGCATGAATGACTTGGAGATTGGAAAGGAGGCTTGCAAAAATGAAAGGAACACAAGAAATTGAGGAGATGACCAGCGAGAAGTGACGCGGACGCATGACTCACACGACCGCGTGAAATAGAGGAAATTACAGTGACGCGCTCGCGTGCCTGATGCGAACGCATGGATTGGAAACTACACAAGTGACGCGAAGGCGTGGACGACGTGCACGCATGGCAAGGCAAGACACTGGATGACGCGAACGTGTGGATGACGATCGCGCGATCTGCAGAATCTGCAAAATTCGCTAGGGGCAATTTTGGGCCCTGTTTTGACCCAGTTTTCGGCCCAGAAAAGCATATTAAAGCCAGGGAACATGCAGAGACCACAGACAACATTCATTCGGCATAATTTTAGTTTTTAGATCTGATTTTACTCCTCCTCTAGGTTTTCTCTCTACACATTCATAGTTCTTAGGATTTTGATTTTATTGCTTTTTGGATTGGGATATTGAGAAGAGTTATTACCTCCGTCAAGACTTCATCATTCTAGTTTGTTTTCTTACTTGTCACTTACTCTTTCATATCTTTATTTTATTCAGAGTTACTATTGGATTATTTTTAGAATTTATTAATACAAGAACTATTTTTATTTTTATTAATCCTTTTGATTATTATTTATCATGTCTTTCTTTATTTTCCCTTCTTATTTCATGAATTTCACAATCATAATGAGCGAGTAGTTCCATAACTTGATTGGGAGTTGATTGAAAGGAGGACTTTGAGTTGGATGCTCAAGAGTAAAATTATAATAGGGATTAGCGTTGGGTCGCCATCTAATCACTGACACTAGTCCTTCCCAAGGGAGAGGATTAGAACTTGGGAATAGAAACTGACTTCCAACTTGCTTGACTTTCCTTTATCCGGTAAAGGATAACTGAGCAGACAACCTTCAATTATCAATTGATCTTGAGAGAACTCCATCAAGGATAGAGCTTCCAAATAATCTACTCCCGGTCAAGGTTTTTATTTAAATTACATAAATTCTCTGATTTAATTTCCTGTCTATCAAACTCAACCCTTTTGGAAAACATCTGATTAATAAAATAGCACATCTTTCTGCAACTCGTTGGGAGACGACCTGGGATTCATACTCCCAGTATTTTAATTCTAATATTGTGACAACCCTTCTAAATTGATAAGCGAAATTTTGGTTGGTTGAGAACTATACTTGCAACGCATCTCTTATAATAATTTCTTAACTCGCCAATTTCCACCACGTCATACTTGCCATTGGAGCTAACAATTTTGAGCTTAAGCCTCAGTTAGTCTCTCTTTTACAGCAGAACTGCAAATTCCATGGACTTCCATTGGAAGATCCACATCAGTTCTTAGCTGAATTCTTACAGATCTGTGATACTGTAAAGACTAATGGAGTTAATCCTGAAGGCTACAAGTTGGTGCTCTTTCCCTTTGTAGTAAGAGACAGAGCTAAGCTATGGTTAGATGCCCAACCAAGAGAGAGTCTTGACTCTTGGAAAAAGCTAGTTAATGGTTTTCTAGCTAAATTCTTTCCTCCTCAAAGGATGAGCAAGATTATAGTAGAAGTTCAAACCTTCAAATAAAGAGAAGGTGAATCCCTATATGAAGCTTAAGAAAGATACAAGCAGCTGATAAGGAGATGTTCTCCTGACATGCTCTTAGAATGGTCCATCATAGGCATGTTCTATGATGGCTTGTCTAAGATAACCAAGATTTCATTGGATAGCTCTGCAGGTGGATCCCTCCACTTGAAGAAAATACCTGCAGAAGCAAGAGAACTCATTGAAATGGTTACTAACAACCAATTCATATACACTTTTGAAAGAAATTCTGTAAACCATGGAATCTCTCAGAAGAAATGAGTTCATAAAGTTGAGACTCTGAATACCATCATGGCTCAGAATAAGATCTTGACCCAACAGGTCAACATGATCTCTCAACATCTAACTGGGATGCAAATTATAGCTGGCAGTAATCAGGAAGCTTCTCTTGAATAAGAAGCTTATGATCCTAATTAACCCACTATGGAGGAGGTGAATTATGTAGGAGAACCCTATGGAAACACTTACAACCCTTCATGGAGGAACCATCCTAACCTCTCATGGAAGGATCAACAGAAACCTCAGCAAGGTTTCAATAACAATCAAGGTGGAACAAACCAGAATAGGTTCGACAATAGGCCACCATTCCCATCTTCTCAAGGGAACATGGAGACCTTTAAGCAGAACCTTTCTGACTTAGCCATTTTGGTCTCCAGCCTCACTAAGACCACTCACAGTTTTATTAATGAAACAAGGTCCTCCATTAGAAACTTGGAGGTACAAGTTGGTAAACTGAGCAAGTGGATCCCTGAGACTCATCCTGAAACTCTTCCCAGAAATACTGAGGTTAATCCTAGAGGAAAGTACAAGGCCATAACCATGGAAGACATGGCTAAATCAGAGGAGAATGGGAAGGCGTTGAACGCCAGTGAAGAAGCCTTCACTGGGCGTTCAACGCCCACAATGGCAGCAAGCCTGGCATTAAACACCAGTGAGGAACCACTCACTGGGCATTTAACGCCCATCCTAGCAGAAGAGCTGGCGTTGAACGCCAGCCAGGGAGTACTGGCTGGGGGTTCAATGCCCAAACACCAAGGCTTCCTAGCGTTGAACGCCAATGAAGAACCCCTCATTGGGCATTCAACGTCCAACCATGCAGCCATCCTGGGGCTGAACGCTAGTAAGGAACCCCTCACTGGGCATTCAATGCCCATAACCCCAAGGAAGCTGGCATTGAACGCCAGCAAGGACATCCCTACAGGGTGTTCAACGCCCAGAAGGCTAGAGGAACTGGTGTTTAGCACCTGTCTGGATGGATGATGAGTCCATATGTGATGGTATATTTTGACTCAATTTGGATGGATTCTAGCACATGAACTCACACTTAAGCACCCAAATAGCATACTTTTTTGTTTGATCCCTAATTTGATCCTAAATGTACAAACATGAAATTTTGTGCTTTAATAGAGCAATTTAATCCCACCCTTTGTGCCATTCGATGCCGTGATATGGTTTGTGAGTGATTTCAGGCCTTGGAGGCAAGAATGGATAGCCAAAAGTGGAAGAAGGCATGTACAAGGGAGAAAACATGAAGAAAACAAAGAAAAGCACACACAGCAAAGTGTGCGTGCGCACAGGCCTGCATGCGCGCGCACAAGCAGAAATTTCCATGTGTGCGTACGCACGCACCCGTGCGTACGCACAGGTCAATTTTTAGCCGCATGTGCGGACGCACACGTCTGTGCGTCCGCACAGGTCCCTGGACATGATTTCATTAATGAGGCATGTGCTGCACAAATTTGGAGGCCTCTTGGCCCATTTTGGAAGGCTGGATTGCTGTTTGGGAGTGCTATATAAAGGAGAATTGACCACTTATCAAAGGGGGGAGGCATTAGAGAAATTTTTTCATAGTTTTCATAGTAATTAGGAGTAGGAGTAGTGTAGAGTAGATTGCTCTCTTAGGGTTTGCAATTTTCAATTTCCATTGTAGCATTTTATAGCAAGCTTTAATTTTGATTTTACTTCTTCAATTGTAAGTACTCTCAATTTTCTCTTTAATTCAAGCACTTCTACTTTCACTTCCTTTTGGTTCAAGTTACTTTGTCTATATTGCAATTTTGTGTTTCTTGAAGTTTTGATTAATAAATTTTACATTTTATGCTTCATTTATGTTTGATTGCTTGTTTATGTTTGGTTTTGTTGATAGTTGGTTATAGTTTTATATTTTACTTTGCAATTTTCCATGTTTTACTTTTATGCACACAAGGTGTTTGTGAAAATGCCAACTCTAGATTTTGAGTAGATTTTCCCACCTTGGCTTGTGGTTTGAGTTCCTAGGATACTAGAGTCATAATGTCCGACACTTAGCGGTAATTCTTGGGTAGTTAGTTGGCTCTTGTTTCCATTGACGCTAGCCTTTTATCAACTAGTTTGGTAAGTTGGTTAGGACTTATGGACTAAGGTCAATTATGCTTACTTGACTTACTCCTCGATGGTTGGGATTGACTAGGCGAGATTGACTCATGATAATTACCTTAGTTGTGGTTATGGCATTGATAGGATTCTTTGGATCCTCATTCCTAATTCAAGGTTCTTTTATTGCATTTTCACTAGTTTTGATCCTATTTACCTCTACTTGCTTCAATTACAATTTTGATCATTACTTAGTTCTTTTAATCTTTCATTCTTTAATTGCACAAAACCCATTTTGTTCTCTTCACAACCGAAAGAAGTAACATTTCATTTGCATTCCTAGGGAGAACGACCCGAGGTTTAACTACTCTCAGTTTAGATTAGAAATTGTAAACTTTGATCGAGCATTACTTGTTGGTTGAGAACTATACTTGCAATGAGGTTATTTCTCCTTTACCGAGAAGGAATTCTCAACCGATGAATTTGTTTGCATCAAGTTTTTGACGCCGTTGCCGGGGATTGCAAACGGTGTTATATCTTTTGGTTGTTGTGAATATGTTAATAGTGTAAATAGCTCTTTTTGGTTGTTTGGTTGTTTTTGTTAGTAGATTTTTGTTTATATTTTCTTAATGAATTTTTCACACCATTGCCACAATGCACCCCAATGGAACCCAAACACTTGCCTATATGGTCACCAACCTTATACACCATCAACCCACTACATGCAAGACCCTTACTCCCATGAGTTTGATTGTCAACCTTCATCACCTCAGTCCTCATCTTCATATATGGATCAAGCCACACAAGTACTTTTCATGCTCATTCAAGAACAACAAGAGTTCCAGAAGAAGCAAGAGCAAGTCATGTCTACCTTAGCCAAGGCTTTGGGTCATTTAGCTTCATTGCGTTCATGCCACAAGCAAGAAACTCTAGTGGATGAATGTGTGGAACCAAGTGAAAAGTGTAGAGTGAAAGAAGAATTGCAAGATCAAGGAGAAGATGTCAAGTCACCACATGAAGTGCAAGAGGAGATAAATGAAGAGTGGATAGGAATTGATCAAGAGAATTCCATCATTCAAGATTTTTTGTCCAACTTGGGTAATTCCTTTCATGACCTTCATGAACCTCTATCATTAGATTTGGAAGGAGATGTTGATGTGGACTTCACACAACCTCCAATATTTGACTTGAATGATGATGAAGAAGATTCAAAAGAGGTTGAGGAAGATATTAGTTGCCAAGAAGTGAAGTTAGTTGTGCAAGAATGAATTGAGTGGGTGAAGAATTCTCCAACAAGATTTCTAGGCCCACATCAATATGCCGTTTTAGAAACGGATGGTCAACTTCGAACCTTCCTTGGAGTAGTGGATGGTGAAAAGAAGAATGTTGATTGGCAAAGAAAAGGAAAGTTCATCAAAGGAGCCAGCTCAATTTTGGTGCATAAGTCACTTTAGTGGATTCCGGGGAGTACACAAGCATTCCAATGGTGATAGAGGAACTCAAGTATGGGATCTAGACATTAATTTCAAGAATCAATACTTAAGGATCATAGTTGCTAGCTTGAAGTCTCTTATAAGTTTGATGTAACTTAATTGGGACCCCGGAGGTCGAGTCAATAGCAAACATGGTTGGAGATTCAAGGAGGAGTGAAAGCATAAGCCGCCCTAGCAAGGATCTCTCTAGCAAGTCCAACTTAGGACTATAAACCAAAGTGTTAGGTGGGAGACACCCCACCATGGTAATATCCTTCTAACCCTCTCTCTTTTAGCCTTTGTTTCATGAATAATTGGTTATTTTGCTTGGTTGGTTGGTTTTATTTTGATGTTTGTTGAGCAATTTTGGTAAAATAAGGTATTTTTGGGAGTTTTGTTATGTTCTGGGACTTGAAAACCTATTTGGGATGTCAAGTTTAATGCCTTAGAGCCAAAATTTTTGTTGCAAGAGTAGAGACCTGTGCGTCTGCACAGACCTGTGCATACGCACAGCGCTCTTATTTTCCCATCCCTGTGCGTCCGCATAGCAGTATGCGCATGCACGCCCCCAAGAGCCCTCTCTGTTCGCAGCACACGCACGGCTTGTGCATGTGCACACCACTTCCTTTTCCCTTCTATGCGTCCACACAGCACCTGTGCAGCCGCACACGTTAAAAAAAATCGTGCGAGCGCACACCCTTTTGTGCGCCCGAACAGCATGAACAACACCCCCTGGTCGCAGCGCATGCACAAGCTATGCGTATGCACCCAAACTTTTTCCCTCTTCTGTGCGTCCACACGCTCTTTGTGCGCCAGCACAGGTTGCGTTTCACCTACTGCTCGCAGCGCTCGCACGATCCTGTGCGCACGCATACCCCCCTCTTTCTCCCCTGTGTGCGTCCGCACACGACCTTGTTCATCCGCACAGGTCACTTTTCGAACGTTAATTCGAAAAGATCAGGGGATCGCGCTTCATTTCCTTACCTTACCCCAACCCCTTCTTCTTCTTCTCTGAACACACACACTTACCCAACCCCTCTTCTCCCTCCACCCAGCGACCAACCACCGCCAGCGACCACCCTGCCATCGCCGCCACGCACACTCTCGCTCTCTCTCTCTTCCCTTCTCTCTTCTTCTTCTCTTTCTCCCATATTTCCCCTTTTCTCTCTCTTCTCTATCTCTGTACTCTGCGCCAGCGCTGCCCTAGGCTGCGCCTCTTCGATTCCGATGAGTAGCCACCAGCAGCGGCGAACCCCTGTGCCGCTGCGCCCCTCTCTATCTCGCCCAACCTTCCTTCATCCTTCCTTCTCTATCTGCTTCCAGGTTTTATTTTCGGCCTTGTTCCATTTCTTTCCTGCTACATTTTTCTTTACTACTTCTTTTTAGTTTTGATTTTTAATTCTGCTTTAGTTCCTAGGTGGTTTTTAGGTTAGCTGATTTACAGTTTTCTGGATTGAATATGGATATTGATGCTGGCTTAGTATTTTGAATTGTTTCCTGGGCTGGATGATGATTGCTTTGTCTGAGAATGAATATTTTTTTTTTGCCTGCACTTTGAATGAGGCAATGTATATTGATGAACTGTGATTATTGCTCATAACTTTTGCACAGGTTATGCTCATTGAAATGCTGAATAAATTTTTGACTCATCTTCTATGTCTGACCAACACAGATTTTGAATTTTGTTTCAATTTGCATTGCTGTTTTCTGATTGTGCAAAAAAATTCCTGCATTGTTGTTTTCTGCTTGAACACCATTTTGAACCTGAACTTATAGCTTTGTGACTTCTACTGGTGTTCTTGCTCTTATGCATATTAGATTCCATTAAATGCACTGCTAACTGAGCACTTATTTGATTATTCGTACTAACACATCAAACTGTAATTACAAGCTGAAACTTATTCTGTTTGATGCATTTTGCAAGTGCATAGCATGCTCATTTGCTGCAACATGTACATACTGCTCATTTCCTTTTGCTTAAATACCAAACCATCCTTAAACTTCCAATTTTGGAATTTGTTTGGTGTCATTGGCAGCAGTACATGCATTGCTTTCTATGTGAATTGATCAAATGCTTATCCATGTGTGTTTAACATCAATGACCATACACTTAGCCACTTGTTCCTTGAGGTTTTTGAGCAATGCACTTTGTTTTTCAATCAAGCATTGCTTTGGACAAAAGGCTATGTATATGTGATCAATTCCTACTTTTTCAACATGGATGAGTGCAAGCTTTCACTTTGACTTTGATTTTTGCCATTTGTGCTAATTTTTCCAAACTCTTTCAATTTCCAAGGCACAATGGCACTAACCAACCTCTTTGAACTCAATTCACATACATAATAAACCTAAGTCCTATGTATGCTTTCATTGTTTGTTCATTCATTCATTTATTACTTAGGTTGCTTGATTTTGGGAAAATACATTCTCTTTTCAACATTCTACGATTTTACGCATGTTTTCCATGATTGAGTATTTATTTATCTAACTGGCTCTTAATTGAATTGTTTGATTATATCCTTCTTCTTTCTGTGATTTTATCTGTTCCCTGAGTTGTATTCTATTTTTGTCTTTTTCAGGATGGGCCGCAAGGGCAAGGAGAAAGCCAATCCCTTGGCTCGCCCTCCACCTGTGCCTCCCAGTGACCATCCAGACACTTTCATTAATTTCGAGGCCCAAGAACAATATAAGAAGCTAGAAAAGCGTGCCTTTTATTATGAGAGGAAGCTAAACCTGCCCGAGAAATATGCGGATACAATCCTTGACAGAATAAATTTTTATCATTAGGGATTCGTAAAATCTGACCCGGTGGAAGTGAATGAACACCACGTCAAGGAATTTTATGCCAATCTCCTCAAGAGGGATGCCCAAACCGTTTTTCTAAGAGGTGTCACCTTAGACACCTCTAATACTGCTTTAGAGGCCCTCTTAGACCTTCCGCATATTCCTCCGGCTAGGGACGCTTATACTCAAATAATGACGGACGTGACCACGGACAAAATTTCTTTGGATGAGGTCCTGAAAAAGATTGGCCAGCCTGAGGCTACATGGGAATACAGCAAGGGAGAGCAGCCTGTACCTCGAGCATTGCGTGCACGGACCCCAACCCAGAGGCAAGGATCTGGCAGCAGATCATTGCCGATTACATCCTTTCGAGCACGCATGCCACTCATATCAGGATCCGTGTGGCAGTTCTTCTATGGGCTATTCTGGAGGGGAAGAGGATCTCTGTTCTTCCCCTCATCAGAGAGTCGATGATGAAGGTGAACCTACAGCAGAAATTCAACATTCCCTTGCCATCTCGCATCACCAGATTAGCAGCTCTATCTGGTGTAGAGAGACGTCCTACAGACTAGACATCTGTCTACATCAGTAAGCAGCCGTATCTACCATACAGAGATTATGACGGGCTGTCTCAGAAGAAGAGGAAGACTATTGAGCCTCCATCAGCAGCAGCAGAGCCTTCAGCACCTCCTTCAGCACCCGCACCCATACCCCGACCTCAGACACCATATGAGATGTGTCGGGAGATCCTTCAGGCCATCCACCGTTATGAGCGTCACAACGATCACCGCCTCCAGTGGATAGTGGCGAAGTTTGAGGGTAGAGACCCTGGGCCACCTCATCCAGATACACCAGAACCAGAGGCCGAGGAGCCTACATCTGAGGAGCCAGCAACTGAAGCAGGCCAGGTAATCTAGCCACCTGAGCAGAGACCTGAGGAGCACATGACTGAGGAGGTAGTAGTTGACAGAGCTGAGGAGCATAGAACCGAGGAGCCACGAGTTGAGGAGCCGATAGCTGTACCCGAGCCGAGACCTGAGGCAGCTGACCAGGCAGTTGGCCCGCCAGCAGCACAGACCACCGCATAGCCATCCAGCGCCATCATCGTCTACCAGCGTCATTGATAAACCCATATTTTATGATATATTTTGTGCTTAGTTTGAGTGATTTATTCAATCCTTTTCCCACTTATTCATGTTAACTGCATGGTTTTACTTTCCCTTCCTTATTATGTGATGTATGTGAAAAACATATTTCCTATGCTTTTAAATTAATTATTTTAATCACCTTTAATTCTATTCGATGTCGTGATTAGTGTGTTGAGTAGTTTTCAGATCTTCTAAGGTAGGAATGACTTAAAGGATGGAAAGGAAACTTACAAAAATGGAAGTAAAGCACAAAACGGAGCTTCTGAAGAAACTGGCATCCACACGATCGCATGGACGACGCGATGGCGTGCCAAGCGCGAATCAACAGCGATGCGGCCGCATGACTGACGTGACCGCGTGGCAAGGAAAAGCTCTGAATGACGCGACCGAGTGACCCACGCGGACGCATGACAGAGGCCACGCACCAGAAATTGCAGAAAACGCTCATTGCGAATTCTGAAGCCCTTTTTGGCCCAAATCCAAGTCTAGAAGGCATAGACCAGAGGTTATGAAGTGAGGGAATGCATCCATTCAGAGGGGAGACTCCACTTTAGTTTAGTTTTCATGATTTAGATTTAGTTTAGAGAGAGATTCTCTCTCTCTTTAGTATTAGGATTTAGATTTAGGATTTTTATTCACTTTCAGGATTATCTCTTTTGATCAGGTTCAATATTCCTTTTATTTACTTTTGCAAGCTACTTTATGAATCCTTTCATGTTACAGATTACTCTTTTATTAATGTTAATTGAGGTATTTCAGTTTAATATTGATTTCTTTTATTCATGCTATTGTTGCTTTTACTCTGAAGACATCCTTATTCCAAATAGATTTACTTTTCTCCTTTTGGCCTTGGTTAAGAAATCAGTAACTCAGGAGTTATCAAACTCAAACGTGATTGATAATTGTTATCTTTGTTAATTGAATTGAACTTCCATAATCCCAATCTTTTCTTAGGAAATAAATAGGATTCGAAGATCGAACCAATTAATCCCTTGACCTTCCTTTATCTTAGTAAAGGTTAACAAAGTGGAATTAAGATTCAACCATCATCATCATTGATAAAGATAGCTAGGATAGGACCTCTAATTTCTCATACCTTGCCAAAAGTTTGCTTTACAGTTATTTATTTATTCTAATTGCCATTTAATTTACTTGTCATCAAATTACTCGTTCCTCATTCTTGAAACCCCAAATTTACAATCTCCATAACCAATAATAAGAACAAACTTCCCTGCAGTTCCTTGAGAAGACGACCCAAGGTTTGAATACTTCGGTTAACAATTTATTTAAGGGGTTTGTTACTTGTGACAACCAAAACGTTTGTATGACAGGACTTTTGAAGGTTTAGAAACTATACTTGCAACGAGGATTTATCCGTAAATTTCTAGACCACGCAAAAGTTCTCTCGTCAAAATGGCGTCGTTGTCGGGGAACTACTAACGTGTGCCTTATTATTGGTTATTGTACATATTTTTCTTTTACTTGTTTGTTTATTTCTATTTTTCCTTTTTTAATTTTACTTGCTACTATGAACTCTCACCTCTCTCGCTTTGAGTTTGGCTCTAACTTTGTTGAAGGAAATAGAAGTTACAGCAGGAATATGCATCAAGGTCAGACCAATCAAGGATGGATGGAGCCAAGAGGATCTAATCAACCCTTTAGGCAACAACACCCTCCAAGATATCATGGACAACGACCATTCTACAATACATACCCAGCTGATAGATATGGTGGACAACCTTGTAACTACCAACAAGCCCCACCCCGTGCCTATAGACCATCCTCTCAACATAACCTCGAACCACCACACTCACAAGCTTCTTTTCGCCATTTGCCACCATATAATCCTTCCTTACCCCAGTTCCAATCCAATCACTCCCAAGCACCACCACTTTCCTATGTATCATGTCCAAATCCACCACCCCGAGAATCAGAGGTTCGCCTCAAGGCAACAGTAAATAAACTTCAAGTAACCATTCGACAACTGGATCAAGCAGTAATTCAATTAGTTTCTAGACGCGCAAACATTCAAGGACCAACCACAACCCCATGTGGACAATCTAATGAAGAGCGTAGCATGAAGGAGACACTAGAAACTCCAGTGGACAAGACAGAGCATGAATTCATGCTAGAACAAGTAGAAGAAGCTGTCATAGTACAAGAAGAAGAGTTGGTTGAAGATCTAGGAGACGCTGAACCTCCATGGGAATCCAGAGCTGAAGAGAAGTCCGTCAAGGACATTACAGATAATGCTAAGGAGGATAGCGCACAATCCCAAGGCAAATCGTTTACGAAGAATCAGACGGAATAATCCAAGAAGCAAATTCTCTTGATGATGATAGTCACAAGTCAAGTTCTCTTAGTAATGAACTTGCATCTGCAAGTGAGTTCTCTGAGATCGACAAATCTTTCCCAAATGAATACGAAGATGATGCAGAGGTAGATTTCTCTCAACCTCCAATCTATGACTCAAGTGATGAGGAAGACATAGAAGACTTTGACCAGGGTGATGATGCATTTGAAGATCCTTGCAAGGAAGTGGAGGAATTCACAGAAGATTACCAGGGAGTAGAACTTACAGAACCACTGGAAACACCTATCCCAAGGCCATTACCACCTAATACAAGCTTCAAGTGGGTACAATCCTTAACCTTTAACTTTACTTTTTCACTTGAATACAGTTTACTTGAAACAGATGGCCAGCTTAGAGCTCTCTGTGGCTTTAAGAGTAAGAGTGAAATGGCTCGTGCTCAGAGCTGGTGCACAAGGTTCAATAAGGTTCCACGCTTCAACTCGAAGTGCACGGATTGGCATCAAAATCAATCGAATGGATCTTGGAAAACGTTTGGTTACCATGGTGAGAATTTACTTTTTAAACCGCCCGGAAGGAAACATGGAGACCAAGACGGAGGCGGATTTAAAAACAAGGCTTGGGATCCTAGAATCTATTCTGACATTCGTCACCCCGGGAGCCCGAAAATCTGTTTGAAGATGCTCAGAAGCTTTACATGCCTAGTTTGGGACCCCGGAGGCTATTGGCATTCCAAGCATTGGTGGAGATTTTTGGATGAATTTAAACACAAGCCACCATAACAGGAAGCCCTTCCAATGTCCAACTTAAGGACTTTAACTAAAAGTGCTAGGTGGAAGACAACCCACCATGGTATGATCGTTCCTTTTGCAATTTTAATTTTATTTCGTTTTGTTTGTTTTTGAATTTTATTTTTATTTTATTGAACCTGGAATCATGCATAGCATTCACATTAAGCATTGCATTCTGCATACTGCATTAAAAAAATGCCACGCGACGCGACTGCATCAGCGACGCATCCGCGTCGCAAGGAGAGGGGAGAAAATAAAAACGAATAGAGAGTTACGCTGGAGCGTGGCTGGAGGCGTGCCCGTAGCACAAATCGTCCCACGCGATCGCGTCACTGACGCGTACGCGTCAAGTGGGAATACTGGCCTCCCACGTGACCGCGTGCCCCACGCGGCCGCATGACCAGGAATTCGACGTAATAATGGTGCACAGCCGAAAGTTGTGCTAGAATGGTGCTGGACTGGCGCTGGACGCGCAGTCCTTCTCACGCGACCGCGTGCCCCACGCGGCCGCGTCACATCTTACTAAGTGCCCACTCACGCGATCGCGTGCCCCACGCGATCGCGTCACCCAATATTTGGCAACTAATATGATTTTGAACAGAGAGTTGTGCGAGCGCGAGGCTACCCTCGCGCCAGTAGCATAAACTGTGTCACGCGACCGCGTGACCGACGCGACCGCGTCAATCCTTATAAGTGCAAGTCACGCGACCGCGTGCCCCACGCGTCCGCATCGATTGCGCCGTACAGTTTATCCTAATTTGCCAAATATCTTATCTTTTCTTCCCCAATCCTAATTTCTTCTATCTTTTCTTCTTTCTTCTTTCTTTCTTACTCTTCTCATTCCTCTTATCTTTTATTTTATTTTATTTCTTTGCATACTTTCATTCAATGCATTTTAATTTTGTGCATATTTTTATTTTCTTTTCTAAAATTATTGGTGTTCAAATGTTCTTATTCAACTGTTATATCTTTTCTGGTATTATCTTGGCACTTAGTGACTTGTTTACACTGTTGGGTAATATTATTTAAATCAATGCTATTCTTTTATGACATTTGAATTCCTTCTTGCATTGACATGAACTTATATTGATATTTTACCCACACTCCTTCCCTTGGTTGCATATTCTGCACCACTGGTATGCCATGGCTTCTATTGTTTTCTCACGTACATGTTGAAGCTTCCATGTAAATGAGACCCTTATCATTTGGCATTAACACCCATATTTTATTTATTTTCTATCTTTTGGGTTACTTTTCTTCTTTTTCTCTTCTTTTAGGTTGGCCACCGAAGATGGAAAAAGATAGAAACCTCTAAAAAGGGAAGACAAACAAGTCCATCTGCACAATCCTTGAAGGAAAGCATCAGTTGGAAAAATCCGTCCACCTGCACATCTCAGCATGCACCAAGGACGGTGCAACCTTTAAGTGTGGGGAGGTTGATACCGATCTCCATAGGTTAGTATTTTCTTATCAACACCAATATTTTATTTCCCTTGTTAATTGTTGCATTTGCATATTTGATTGCATATTTATTTGATTTTGTGCATTTAGTTACTACTTGGTTAAAGTAATAAATTTCTTTTTAATGACCCTATTTTTGAAAAATTTTCACTAATTTAAAATCAAAACTTTTGTGTTAAACTTATCAGAAGTTGTATTTGGAACATGGTTTTTGAGCCAAAGAACACACAACCTGTGAGATTTTGAGCTTATTTACATGGTTACATTATTTAATCATAAATTTTTATTCCTGTGTGTTTCCTTCTCTATGATTGTAATCTATATTTTGTTCCAATCTATATGTCCATTATTTAGTGTATTTACATACTTGCATATGATTGAGGCCATCGTTTGATTTTAGCTCACTTATCCCAAATAAGCCTACCCTTTAAATTAACCTTGTCAGCCACCTTGAGCCTTTTAATCCCCATTTATTCTGTATTTTACCACATCACTAGCCTTAAGAAGAAAAACAATTAAATATCCCAATTGAATCTTTGGTCAGCTTAAGATAGGGATTGTGTAACAATTAAGTGTGGGAAAACTGTGGGAACATGGGTTAATAAGGAAATGTATCATGTTTCTAATTTATTTAAATATTGGGAATTTGGGAATCTACTCATGAAAAACCAAAATAGAAAAATAATGGAGAATCCATGTTTATTGATAAGTTATGTTTGCTTTTATGATTCAAAAAAAAGAGAAAATATATATATATATATATATATAAGGGGACAAAATTACTCCAATATTAAGTTTAATAAAAGATCAATGCACATGTGATAAAAAAAATTAAAGAAAAATTGGTACATGAGTATGGGAATCATATAAAAGTGGGAATTATGGGTAGCTAGGCATGAATTTAAAAGTATATAGAGTATATGTATATTAGGTGAGAGCTTAGGCTAATTAAAGATTCATATTATAGCTCACTTGGCCATACATATATCCTCACCCTTACCTTAGCCCCATTACAACCTTGAAAAGACCTCATGATGTTTGCATTGGTACATTAAATATTTGTTGATTGATTAGATGAAGAACAAAGTTTAGAAAGCATGATTAGAGAAGAGTAGAGTGAATTACCCTATACACTTGAGAGACTAGAGTGATATACACTACCAGTAAGGGTTCAATGCTTGATTCTATGTTCCCTACTTTCATGAGCTATCTTCTTACAAGTTTACTTGTCTTTTATTATATAATTTGAATTAGTGGAATTTGATTTTTATTTATCTTAGAGAACTTATTTATTTTTAACCAAGTAGATAGGAACATCTTAGCATGTAGTTGCATTCATATAGATAGGTTGCATTTCATACATTCTAGCATTCCTCTTCATTTTTATAGCTTCTCTTGAGCTTAGCATGAGGACATGCTATTGTTTAAGTGTGGGGAGGTTAATAAACCCATATTTTATGATATATTTTGTGCTTAGTTTGAGTAATTTATTCAATCCTTCATCCACTTATTCATGTTAATTGCATGGTTTTACTTTTCCTTCCTTATTATGTGATGTATGTGAAAAACATGTTTCCTATGCTTTTAAATTAATTATTTTAATCACCTTTAATTCCATTTGATACCGTGATTAGTGTGTTGAGTAGTTTTCAAATCTTCTAATGTAGGAATGACTTAAAGCATGGAAAGGAAACATACAAAAATAGAAGGAAAGCACAAAACGGAGCTTCTGAAGAAACTGGCATCCACGCGATCGCATGGACAACGCAATCGCGTACCAAGCGCGAATCAACAGCGACGCGGCCGCATGACTAACACGACCGCGCGCCTTAGGCAGAACGCATATGACGCGGTCGCATGACTGACGCGACCGCGTGGTAAGGAAAAGCTCCGAATGACGCGACCGCGTGACCCACGCGGACGCGTGACAGAGGCCACGCACCAGAAATTGCAGAAAACGCTCATTGCGAATTCTGAAGCCCTTTTTGGCCCAAATCCAAGTCCAGAAGGCATAGACCAGAGGTTATGAAGTGAGAGAATGCATCCATTCAGAGGGGAGACTCCACTTTAGTTTAGTTTTCATGATTTAGATTTAGTTTAGAGAGAGATTCTCTCTCTCTTTAGGATTAGGATTTAGATTTAGGATTTTTATTCACTTTTAGGATTATCTCTTTTGATCAGGTTCAATATTCCTTTTATTTACTTTTGCAAGCTACTTTATGAATCCTTTCATGTTACAGATTACTCTTTTATTAATGTTAATTGAGGTATTTCAGTTTAATATTGATTTCTTTTATTCATGCTATTGTTGCTTTTACTCTGAAGACATCCTTATTCCAAGTAGATTTACTTTTCTCCTTTTGGCCTTGGTTAAGAAATTAGTAACTCAGGAGTTATCAAACTCAAACGTGATTGATAATTGTTATCTTTGTTAATTGAATTAAACTTCCATAATCCCAATCTTTTCTTTGGAAATAAATAGGATTCAAAGATCAAACCAATTAATCCCTTGACCTTCCTTTATCTTAGTAAAGTTTAACAAAGTGGAATTAAGATTCAACCATCATCATCTTTGATAAGGATAGCTAGGATAGGACCTCTAATTTCTCATACCTTGCCAAAAGTTTGCTTTACATTTATTTATTTATTCTAATTGCCATTTAATTTACTTGTCATCAAATTACTCGTTCCTCATTCTTGAAACCCCAAATTTACAATCTCCATAACCAATAATAAGAACATACTTCCCTGCAGTTCCTTGAGAAGACGACCCGAGGTTTGAATACTTTGGTTAACAATTTATTTAAGGGGTTTGTTACTTGTGACAACCAAAACGTTTGTGTAAGAGGACTTTTGAAGGTTTAGAAACTATACTTGCAATGAGGATTTATCCGCAAATTTCTAGACCACGCAAAAGTTCTCTCGTTAGTCATCACTACCTACCACCGCCAGGCGGGGGAGCTTCACATGGTTGATTTCCCCCCCCCCCCCGCACGATCGATTGCTTTGAGCACTGAGGACAATGCATGATCTAAGTATGTGGGAGGAGCTTCTATTTTTGGGTGTAAATATTCTCTTCTAAACACTTCTATTTAGTTTATTTTCAATTTTTATTATGCTTTTGTGGATATTGACAGTACTTTACTTTTTCCCATTGCTTAGCACTTTTGGGTATATATATATATTAGTCGCCTGTAGTTATCTTTAATATTACATTTCCAGTTTTGGTATATATAGTTTGCATCTTTATATTGCTTGGTATATAGTATAGATATAGATTGTGATTGGATGATGTGAATAGCTTATGCCTGGTTTATCTTGATCCTAATTGTTCATGTTACTTTTTGCTTGTTGAAAATTAGGAAAAAACTAGGAAATTTTGAAAAATTTTGCATCCATCACATCATACATACATATAGGAAAAAACTTTGGTGAAAAACAACAAATTTTCCAAGAATTTTGTCAAGGGCATTCTATTGAATTGATTGAGAAAACTGTTTTCAAACTTGCTTGAATGATTTCTTTTGGAACATAGAAGAGTAAAGAATAAATACCTTGTGAGTCTTTGAGCTATATTGAGTGGTTACACACTTGAACCACTAATTTTGTTCATTGTGTGATATATCTCTTCTATGATTGTGATTTTGGTTTTGCTTGATTCTATATTTCCATTTATTGATGTCTTGAATTGCATTGAGCATTATTGAGGCCATCTTTGATAAAAGCTTACTTTACCCATATAGCCTTACCCTTGCATCTACCATTGTTAACCCCTTTTGAGCCTTATTCTCCCCATTGTTCTTGATATTAGCACATCACAACCTTAAGCAGAAAATCATGAATTACCTTGGATTGCATCCTTGATTAGCTTAGGTTAAAGAAGTGTGTTTCATGTAAGTGTGGGTGAATCTTTCGGGAAACATTGGTGGGGAATGAAAATGTTTAATTTGGGTATCTCATTGAAAAATTTGGAAAATGGGAACATTCATGTATGAACTACTTAACCATATGCAATTCTCACTTCAAAAAAAAAATCCTTCATCATAAAAGGGCGCAAAGTCACCCAAAAGGGTAAACAAATGGATAAAGAATTACATATGTGATGTTTATGAGATAAGCATACATGAATTAGTGAAAAGAAATTATGGAAGGTTATGATTGCATTTGGTTTTGATTTGATTGATATAGGTTGATGTGGATACTTAAACTAATCAAGGATTCAACCATTTCGGTCCACTTAGCCATATCTATCCCACCTTTACCCTAACCCCATTACAACCCCAATAAGTCCTCATGATAATTTCATTCATGCATCACTTGTTGTTGATTGTTAGATGAAGAGCAACTCCTTGAAAGCATGATTAGAAGAGACTTGAGTGAATTGACCCTAAGACACCGAGTGATTAGAGTGTATACACACCTAGTGAGGGTTCAATTACTCAACTCTATGTTTTCATACTCCTTATCATGTATTCTTACAAGTTGCTTTACTTTGATGAGTTGAATCTATTCTTTAGATTTTGGATGCATTGGATTAATTCTTTGCTTAGCCCTAATTATCTATACTTGCTTTGGAATTTGATTGTTTGTTTTCACCAATTTCAGATAGATAGATAGATAGATAGATATATAGATAGTATTTACATACTTGCATGTATATAGGTAGTTGCATTTAACAAGTTGATTACCCCTTTGATCATTCTCCTTATCAGTTGAGCATGAGGACATGCTACTGTTTAAGTGTGGAGGAGTTGATGAGTCCATATTTGATGGTATATTTTGACTCAATTTGGATGGATTCTAGCACATGAACTCACATTTAAGCACCCAAATAGTATACTTTTGTGTTTGATCCCTAATTTGATCCTAAATGTACAAACATGCAATTTTGTGCTTTAATAGAGCAATTTAATCCCACCCTTTGTGCCATTCGATGCCGTGATATGGTTTGTGAGTGATTTCAGGCTTTGGAGGAAAGAATGGATAGCCAAAAGTGGAAGAAAGCATGTACAAGGGAGAAAACATGAAGAAAACAAGGAAAAGCACACACAGTGAAGTGTGCGTGTGATAAACCCATATTTCATGAGTTCTTTTGTGCTTAATTAGAGTGATTTATTCAACTCTTCACCTACTTGTTCACATTAATTGCATGGTTTTACATTCCCTTCCTTATTATGTCATATTGTGAAAAACATGTTTCCTAAGCTTTAAAAATTAATTATTTTAATTACCTTTATTTCCATTCGATGCCGTGATTAGTGTGTTGAGTAGCTTCAGGTTTCCTAAGGCTGAATGACTTAAAGGATGAAAAAAGAAACATACAAAAATGGAAGGATAAGGCAAAACGGAGCTTTAAGGAAACTGGCATCCACGCGATCGCATGGATGACGCGATCGCGTGCCAGAAGCAAAGAAGCAGCGACGCGGATGCATGACTGATGCGACCGCGCGCCTTGAGTAGAACACCCACGATGCGGACGCGTGACTGACGCGACCGCGTGGAAAGGAAAAGCTCCAGATGACGCGACCGCGTGACCCACGCGGACGCGTGACAGAGGCCACATATCAGAATTTACAGAATACGCCCCCAGCGATTTCTGAAGCCCTTTTTGGCCCAGATCCAAGTACAGAAAGCATAGATTAGAGGTTATAAAGTGGAGGAAGGCATCCATTCAGAGAGAGCTCGCCAATTTCTAGTTTTCATGATTTAGATTTAGTTTAGAGAGAGATTCTCTTTCTCTCTTAGGATTTAGGACTTCTTCTTGTTTTGGGAGTAACTCTGGATCCAGGTTTTAATATTCTTTTATTTCAATTTTACTTTTATTTATTTGATTCCAATATTTGAATTGATTATTATAATTTAATTTATGAATTACTCCATGTTACAGATTTCTATTTGAATTAATGATATCCGAAGTATTTTCAGTTTATGATTGTTCTCTTCGATTTAAGTTGCCATTGCTTCCCATCTAAGGACACTTTTATTATTCCAGCAATTTAGTTTTTCTCCTTTTGGTCTTGGTTAAGAAATTAGTGACTCAACATTATCAAACTCAGCATAATTGATAATCGTTATCTTGCTAATTGATCTGAACTTCAATAATCCCAACTTTTTCCTAGGAAATAAATAGGATTCGAAGGTCAAACTAATTAGTCCCTTGACTTACCTTTGCTTCATAGGTTAACTAAGTGGAATTAAGATACAACTTTCATTATTGTTGAGAGGGATAACTAAGTTGGACTTCTAATTTCCCTTATCTTGCCAAAAGTTGTTTTACAGTTATTATTTATTTTTAATTGCCATTTAATTCACTCGTCATTTAAATTACTTGCTTCTCACCTTCTAAACCCCGATTACAACCTTTATAACCAATAATAAGAACATACTTCCTCGCAGTTCCTTGAGAAGACGACCCGAGGTTTGAATACTCGGTTAACAATTTTTAAGGAGTTTGTTACTTGTGACACCCAAAACGTTTGTATGAAAGGACTTTTGAAGGTTTAGAAACTATACTTGCAACGAGGATTTATCCGCAAATTTCTAGACCACGCAAAAGTCTTCTCGTCAAAATGGCGCCGTTGCCGGGGAACTGCTAACGTGTGCCTTATTATTGGTTATTTTAAATATTTTTCTTTTGCTTGTTTATTTATTTTTGTTTTTCCTTTTTATTTTTATTTGCTACTATGAACTCTCACCCCTCTCGCTTTGAGTTTGGTTCTAATATTGTTAAAGGAAATAGAAGTTACAGCAGGAATGTGCATCAAGGTCAGACCAATCAAGGATGGATGGAACCAAGAGGATCTAATCAACCCTTTTGGCAGCAACACCCTCCAAGATATCATGGACAAAGACCATTTTACCGTGCATACCTAGCTGAAAGACATGGTGGACAACCTTGTAACTACCAACAAGCCCTACCCCGTGCATATGAACCATCCTTTCAACATAACCTCGAACCACCACACTCATAAGCTTCTCTTCACCATTCGCCATCATATGATCCTTCCTTACCCCAATACCAATCCAATCGTTCCCAATCATCACCACTTTCCTTTGTATCATGTCCAAGTCGGGCAAACCGCGAAGCAGAGGATCGCCTAAAAGAAACAGTAATTAAATTTCAAACAACCATTCAACAACTGGAGCAAGCACTAATTCAATGGGCCACTAGGCGCTCAAATATACAAGGATCAACCACAGCTCCATGTGGACAGCCCGATGAAGAGCGTAGCATGAAAAAAATACTAGAGACTCCAGTGGACAAGACAGAGAATGAATTCGTACTAGAACAAGTGGAAGAAGCTGTCATTGTTCAAGAAGAAGAGTTGGTTGAAGATCTAGGAGATGCTGAACTTCCTTGGGAATCCAGAATTGAGGAAAACCCCGTCCAAGATGCTACAGTTGATGCTAAGGAGGATACCGTACAATCTCCAAGGCAAGCCGTTTACAAAGAATCAGACGGAATAATCCAAGAAGAAAATTTCCTTGATGATGATAGTCACAAGTCTAGTTCTCCTAGTGATGAACTTGCGTCCGCAAGTGAATTCTCTGAGATCGAAGAATTTTCCCCAAGTGAATATGAAGATGATGCGGAGGTAGATTTCTCTCACCCTCCAATCTATGACTCAAGTGATGAGGAAGACATAGAAGACTTTGACCAGGATACAGATACAATCGAAGACCTTTGCAAGGAAGTGGAAGAATTCACAGAAGAGCACAAGGAAACGGAACATGCAGAACCACCAAAAACACCTATCCCAAGACCATTACCACCTAATACAAGCTTCAAGTGGGTACAATCCTTAACTTATAATTTTACTTATTCACTTGAATATGGTTTGCTTAAAACAGATGGCCAACTTAGAGCTCTCTGCGGCTTTAAGAGTAAGAGGGAATTGGCTCGTACTCAGAACTGGTGCACCAGGTTCAATAAGGTTCCACACTTCACCTCGAAGTACACAGATTGGTATCATGCTCAATTGCATGGATCACGGAGAACGTTTGGTCACCACGGTGAGATTCTACTTTTTAACCCGCCCGAATGGAAACTTACAAATCAAAACGGAGGCGGATCTAAAAACACAGCTTGGGATCATGGATTATATTCTGACATTCGTCATCCCGGGAGGCTGAATATCTGTTTGAAGCTGCTCAGAAGCTTTACATGCCTAGTTTGGGACCCCGGAGGCTATTGGCATTCCAAGCACTGGTGGAAATTTTTGGACGAATTTAAACATAAGCCACCATAACAGGATACTCTTCCAATGTCCAACTTAAGGACTTTAACTAAAAGTGCTAGGTGGGAGACAACCCACCATGGTATGGTCGCTTCTTTCTCAATCTATTTCTTGTTTATTGTTTTCAATTTACCCTTTTTTTTTATTATTTTATTTTAACATTAACCTGGAATCATGCATAGCATTCATGTTAATCGCTGCACCCTGCATTTTTCAATAAAAAAAAAAGAGGTTGCACGACGCGACCGCATTCCCCATGCGATCGCGTCATATCGCGAAAAACACCACCCATGCGACCGCGTGACCCACGCGGCCGCGTGATATATATATCGGTGTAAGGATCCAATGAACAGAAAGTTGGGCTGGAATCGTGCGGCTCTTGTGCGTTTCGCACAAATTGGCCCACGCGATCGCATGCCCCATGCGATTGCATCACTTACCCAATACCAATCCTACGTGACCGCGTGAGCGACGAGATCGCGTCGCCTGGATTGCATATCACCCCAAAAGGAGACAGAGAGTTGCGCTGAAACGGCGCTGGAGTCGTGCGTTTAGCACGAATTCCAGTGACGCGATCGCGCGACCCACGCGATCGCGTCACCCCTCTTTCCCCCCCTCTCATGCGATCGCGCGCCCCATGCGATCGCGTCTCCCCCATTTTCACCCCAACCACGCGACCGCGTGCCCCACGCAGCCGCGTGGATTCGAAAATATAACCCCCCCAGCCACGCGAACCCTATTAGTCGCGCAGCCCCCCTTCACCCCCAACCCTCTTCTCCTTCTCTATTCTTCTTCCCCCAGCCACCGCCAGCCAGCCACCACGCCACCACCCCGACGCCGCCGCCGCCCAGACGCCGCCGCCGTACCACCCCCTCCCCTCTCTCTTCTTCCTTCTTCCTCTCCCTTCCCCTCTCCACCACAGCCACCTCCACGAGCACCGCCCAGCCACCGCCGGCCATCCAGCCGCGCCCCCCTTTCCGCCACCCACCCCTTCAGCCAACAACAACCACCGCCCTCCCTTCCCCTATCATCTCCCTCTCTCACTAACCCTAATACCTACCTCCGCCACTGCCCCCTCAGCTGCCACCGCGACGCCGTGCACCACCACCGCGTCGGACGCCGCCGCAGCCACCTTCTTCCCTGTTCCACCCCTTCCGCTTACCAGGTTCCGCAACACGCAACCTTTTTTATCCGTTCGTCACTTTTCTGTATTTTTTCCGTTTATGTTCATGATTAGGATAGCTAGACTTGCATGTTGTGGTGGATTTTTAGGTTGTTAGGTAGCTTAGGCTGTGGTTAGTGGATCTAGGTCTGTTTATTTGCACTGTTCTTACTTTTGTTTTATCCTATGTGCGAATCTGTTGCTGCTATAATCATGATTCATATGCTGCTTTCTTGTATGTTGCTGCTGTTTACATTGAGTTTTTATGTTTATTTTATATCTATGTACATGCAGCTTGATTTTTTTTTAAATTCATATGAACTGATATGATTGTTGTTTATTTTCCGGGACAATCCAATTTTAGCCGGAATGCTGCCCAAAGTTTTTTTGAAAATTGTTTTCATTCTTGTTTTGGTTTGGCAACTTTGTTTTACTCTGCTTCCCCCAAACCATTTCATGAATGCTAGGGCCGCTTTCTTATCCTCTTTGATTTCCTGGTTTATAACCTGCATTTGTGATTCGCTGATTCCAATTTCTGATTTCTTTATTTCTATTCGAATCAGCATCACCCTGTTTTCTTTATTCGATTATAAGTACTTATATTCTTACCTGTGAATCCTTGTTATATGGAAATTTTTCTATGCCACTTACTTTCCTAACTCACTAATTTTAATTTACTAATTTCTTTTTACCATACTAACCCTCTCGATCTCTTTTCTGATCACTTTCACTTCCTCTAACTTTCTCACTATGGCATATTGATTTTTTTTTCCATTTAACATTAATTCAATCACATTTCAATTACTCATTTTCCTTATTCTATTTCTCCCTTACCGCTTTGAGTTTCCTTTGTTTAAATTTCCTATTTACTTTCCTATTTTATCCATTTCCTGGTTTTCTGTTTTTCAGGATGTCTACCTCACAAAGGAAAGGCAAAGGCAAGGCTACTGGCAAGCGCAAGCGTGGAGATTCCTCCCAGTCCATCATTGCTCTAATACACGATTCCTCATGGCGGGAGAAAAACTTCACACAGCAAGAAAAAGCTGACCAGCTGCTCCCTTCGACTGATCCTATAAAATTTGCAAACCGGTACTGTGAGCTGAAGTACCTGACTTTTGCAAACTCTAGAAATCTATACCTGGAACGTACCTTGAAGATTCCAGAAGCCCTCCAGCAATACACCACTGAGCAAATCAAACAAAGGGGTTGGTTCTTTCTGGAGAGACCACTGACAGAGGTCAATGTATCTTGGGTACGGGAATTCTATTGCAACTACTACCTTACTACCCTAGATGCAGTGAACCTGAGGGGAAAGCAAATTCTGGTCACTGAGGAGGCCATAGAGACCATTCTCCAGCTCCCAGCCAAGTCCGATCACCCAGATGGTTATGCACAGGCTGAGGAGGACATGGGCCAGATGCGGTTTGATTGGGATACTGTGAAGGCACGGATAGCTCTCGACCCTGCTGTTCCTTGGGAGATGGGTCAGGACACCACTATGCCTAGAGGGATCAAGAGAGTGTACTTGAATGATGAGGCTCGGCTATGGCATCAGATCTTGAGCAACTATGTGATGCCGAGTACTCATGAGACCGAGATCCCGGCTGCCATGATCACCCTCCTCTGGTGTGTGCTGGAGGGTAAGGACCTGTACTTGCCTCGTTTTATCCGGCATTATATGGCCAGGGTCCACGTCCGAGGCACCCTCCCCTTTCCTTATCTGGTTACACGGCTAGCCCGTCAGGCTGATGTGCCTTGGGAGGATGCCGATGAGCGACCACCAGCAGCGGACTGCAGGAAGATCATCCCTCACAGCAGGAACTTTCCTGCTTTGGGCTACAGACCATCACCTGTCACTGCTACTGATGAGACAGCCCCTCCGTCTGCTGGACCCTCTTCATCCACAGCTGCCCCAGCTGCTCCTGCTGCCACCACTGCACCTCCACCCGCCTTTGAGCCGGTTTATCGCCTCCTGCACCATCTATTCCGCCAGCTTGATCAGATAGAGCGTCGTAACAGGCGCCGGTATGAGAGATTGGAGCACTGCAACAGGCGACGCTATTCCCATCTGAAGCTGATGATCAGACAGGACGCCGACACCCTCTCCGAGCCCGACACACCATCAGAGCCATCAGAGGAGGAGGAGGATACGCACGAGGAGGAGCCTCATTCCTAGGTGGAGACTCATCAGCAGGCAGGCACAGAGCACGCTACACCACAGCAAGAGGCCCCACATCAGCTTGAGGCTGCAGATCCGGAGATCCCGATCCAGTCAGTCCCCCCTCTACAGCAGCCAGATTCTCAGCCCACCACCGCCACAGAGACCCCAGCTACCATCCCTACCAGTGATGACACTCCTTCACACCCGGCTTGATTGAGCATCGGGGACGATGCTTCATTTTAAGTGTGGGGAGGTCGCCATCTCTGGCGTTTATTTTGGTGAACTACTATATACTTTTTCTTTTATTTTGGATATTTTTTTGTATTTTTCTCTTTTTCTTTTATTGTTATTTTCTGAGTACTTATACATTGCTACTTGTGTATTTTACTCTATTTTCTGCATTTTGCATTTTTTTTGTTCATATTTTAGTTATTTAGTTCATTTTAGTTATTTAGTTTAGTTTGCAATTCTAACTTATTAGTGGATCAATTAGTATAGTTTACCCTTTTTACATAAGATAGCTTAATTATAGCTTAGTTTAAATTGACAAATAAAAAAAAAAAGAGTAAGCTAGGAACTTGAACATAATAGATTTAGATCCATAAAACCTTGTATATATAGCATTACATGATGTAGTTAAACTGACAACATTTCATCAAGGAGAAACATTAAAACTTCAAAGGCAATGATGAGCGGATAATTTATACGCTTTTTGGCATTGTTTTTAGTATGTTTTTAGTAGAATCTAGTTACTTTTAGGGATGTTTTCATTATTTTTTATGTTAAATTCACATTTCTGGACTTTACTATGAGTTTGTGTGTTTTCTGTGATTTCAGGTATTTTCTGGCTGAAATTGAGGGACTTGAGCAAAAATCAGATTCAGAGGTTGAAGAAGGACTGCTGATGCTGTTGGATTCTGACCTCCCTGCACTCAAAATAGATTTTTCTGGAGCTACAGAACTCAAAATGGCGCGCTTCCAATTGCATTGGAAAGTAGACATCCAGGGCTTTCCAGCAATATATACTAGTCTATACTTTGCCCAAGTTTAGATGACGCAAACTGGCATTCAACGCTAGCTCTCTGCCCAATTCTGGCGTCCAGCGCCAGAAACAAGTTGCAAAGTGGAGTTCAACGCCCAAACTGGCACAAAAGCTGGCGTTCAACTCCAAGAATGACCTCCCCACGTGTAGACTTCAAGCTCAGCCCAAGCACACACCATGTGGGCCCCGGAAGTGGATTTATGCATCAATTACTTACTTCTGTAAACCCTAGTAGCTAGTTTATTATAAATAGGACCTTTTACTGTTGTATTAGACATCCTGAGTTTTATCTTCGGATCATAGTAGTCTTGGTTACTCCGGTTCCCCTCTGGGGCCGAGACCAATGAACTCCATTATCACTTATGTATTTTCAACGGTAGAGTTTCTGCACTCCATAGATTAAGGTGTGGAGCTCTGCTGTTCCTCAAAGATTAATGCAAAGTACTACTGTTTTCTATTCAATTCATCTTATTTCGCTTCTAAGATATTCATTCGCACTTCAACCTGAATGTGATGAACGTGACAATCATCATCATTCCCTATGAACGCGTGCCTGACAACCACTTTCGTTCTACATTAGATTGAATGAGTATCTCTTAGATCTCTTAATCAGAATCTTCGTGGTATAAGCTAGATTGATGGCGGCATTCATGAGAGTCCGGAAAGTCTAAACCTTGTCCGTGGTATTCCGAGTAGGACTCTGGGATTGAATGACTGTGACGAACTCCAAACTCGCGAGTGCTGGGCGTAGTGACAGACGTAAAAGGATAGTAAATTCTATTCCAGTATGATCGAGAACCTCCAAGATGATTAGCCATGTAGTGACAACGCATCGGACCATTTTCACAGAGAGGAATAGGATGAAACCAACGACAAGGGTGATGCCTCCAGACGATTAGTCGTGCTGTGACAGAGCATTTGGACCATTTTCCCGAGAGGATTGAAAGTAGCCATTGGCACCGGTGACATCCTTACACAAAGCCAGCCATAGAAAGGAGTAAGACTGATTGGATGAAGACAGCAGGAAAGCAGAGTTTCAGAGGAATGAATGCATCTCCATACGCTTATCTGAAATTCTCACCAATGATTTACATAAGTATTTCTATCCTTCTTTTATTAATTAATTTTGAAAACTCCATAACCATTTTATATCCACCTGACTGAGATTTACAAGGTGACCATAGCTTGCTTCATACCAATAATCTCCGTGGGATCGACCCTTACTCACGTAAGGTTTATTACTTGGACGACCCAGTGCACTTGCTGGTTAGTTGTATCGAAGTTGTGACAAATTATGAATTGAGATTAGAGCACCAAGTTTTTGGAGCCATTACCAGAGATCACAATTTCGTGCACCAGGCTACCCTAAATTACTTTTTAAGAGAATAATGAGAATTTTTAACTAAACCTGCATGACATACATAAGTGATAAATGATTTTTCAGCTAGAGAACACATAGCCTGTGAGTTTTGAGCTTAACTGTATGGTTACATTCAAACCATAATTTTTATTCCTGTGTGTTCCAACCTTCTTTCTTATTCTGGTGTTCTTTACTTTGTTTTAGTCTATATGTCTGATTATAGAATATAGGTACATCTCAAAATAATGATTGAGGCCATCATTTGATTTTAGCTCACTTACCCCAAATTAGCCTACCTTTTACATTACCTTTATTAGCCCCCTTTGAGCTTTTTAAAAAAAAAAAAAAAAAAAAAAAAAACCCTTATTCTATTTTAGCCAAATTACTAGCCTTAAGCAGAAAAACAAAAGAAAATCCCAAGTGAATCCTTGGTTAGCTTAAGATAGAAAATTATAAATAGAGTAAAATGTGGGAAACTTATTGGGAACATAGTTGATAAAGACAAAACGTAGAAAAATTAAAAAGAATAAAGCAACTCAAAATTTTGGGAAGCAGGCTCATGAAAATTCAAATTAATTAAAATTACCATGTGTATTCAAAAAAAAAAGTTAGTTTTCAAGCATGTAAATAAGGGGATACAAAAAGAACTCCCCAATGCAAAATAAAAAGCAATGCACATGGGATAAAAACAAGAATTGAAACATGAGCATGTGACATCAAAAGCAAGAAAATAGGGAGAATAGGTAAAGAAGCATTGTTTTACTAAGTATGTATGTTAGGTGAGATCTTAGTCTAATTAAGGATTCACTTATTAGCTCACTTAGCCTATTACATATATCCTTACCCTTTGCCTTGACCCCATTACAACCTTAATTAAAGACCTCATGAGTTTTGGTATGACTATGTTCTATAATTGTTGATTGGTTAGACGAAAAACAAAGTTATAGAAAGGAAGAATAAAAAGAAGAATAGAGTGATTAACCCAATAAACACTGAGTGATTAGAGAGAAAACACAAAATCCAGTGAGGGTTCAAAAGCTCATTAACATTTATCTCTGATTGTCTTGCAAGTTTTTTTTTCTCATCTCATTTGCAAAAACATGCTTTATTATTTGAGGGTTAGCTATATATATATATCTCCTTGAGAATGTGAAATAATTTGACTACATGTAGGCTTTATATATGAGTGGATGAATTAGAATTGCATGACTCATTAGGTAGATGCATTTAGCATAGGTTGTATTTCATAACATTCCATCACTTTAACCTTAATTATTTACCTTAGATTTAGCATGAGGACATGCTAGTGTTTAAGTGTGGGGAGGTTGATAAACCCATATTTCATGAGTTCTTTTGTGCTTAATTAGAGTGATTTATTCAACTCTTCACCTACTTGTTCACATTAATTGCATGGTTTTACTTTCCCTTCCCTATTATGTCATATTATGAAAAACATGTTTCCTAAGCTTTAAAAATTAATTATTTTAATTACCTTTATTTCCATTCGATGCCGTGATTAGTGTGTTGAGTAGCTTCAGGTTTCCTAAGGATGAATGACTTAAAGGATGAAAAAGGAAACATACAAAAATGGAAGGAGAAGGCAAAACAGAGCTTTAAGGAAACTGGCATCCACGCGATCGCATGGACGACGCGATCGCGTGCCAGAAGCAAAGAAGCAGCGACGCGGACGCGTGACTGACGCGACCGCGTGGAAAGGAAAAGCTCCAGATGACGTGACCGCGTGACCCACGCGGACGCGTGACAGATGCCACGTATCAGAATTTACAGAATACGCCCCCAGCGATTTCTGAAGCCCTTTTTGGCCCAGATCCAAGTACAGAAAGCATAGGTTAGAGGTTATAAAGTGGAGGAAGGCATCCATTCAGAGAGAGCTCGCCAATTTCTAGTTTTCATGATTTAGATTTAGTTTAGAGAGAGATTCTCTCCTCTCTTAGGATTTAGGACTTCTTCTTGTTTTGGGAGTAACTCTGGATCCAGGTTTTAATGTTCTTTTATTTCAATTTTACTTTTATTTATTTGATTCCAATATTTGAATTGATTATTATAATTTAATTTATGAATTATTCCATGTTACAGATTTCTATTGAATTAATGATATCCGAAGTATTTTCAGTTTATGATTGTTCTCTTCGATTTAAGTTGCCATTGCTTCCCATCTAAGGACACTTTTATTATTCCAGCAATTTACTTTTTCCCCTTTTGGTCTTGGTTAAGAAATCAGTGACTCAACATTATCGAACTCAGCATAATTGATAATCGTTATCTTGCTAATTGATCTGAACTTCAATAATCCCAACTTTTTCCTAGGAAATAAATAGGATTCGAAGGTCAAACTAATTAGTCCCTTGACTTACCTTTGCTTCATAGGTTAACTAAGTGGAATTAAGATACAACTTTCATTATTGTTGAGAGGGATAACTAAGTTGGACTTCTAATTTCCCTTATCTTGCCAAAAGTTGTTTTACAGTTATTATTTATTTTTAATTGCCATTTAATTCACTCGTCATTTAAATTACTTGCTTCTCACCTTCTAAACCCCGATTACAACCTTTATAACCAATAATAAGAACATACTTCCTCGCAGTTCCTTGAGAAGACGACCCGAGGTTTGAATACTTGGTTAACAATTTTTAAGGGGTTTGTTACTTGTGACACCCAAAACGTTTGTATGAAAGGACTTTTGAAGGTTTAGAAACTATACTTGCAACGAGGATTTAACCGCAAATTTCTAGACCACACAAAAGTCTTCTCGTCAGCGTGTGCATAGCCCTGCGTGCGCGCGCACAAGCAGAAATTTCCATGTGTGCGTACGCACGCACCTGTGCATACGCACAGGTCAGTTTTTAGTCGCGTGTGCGGACGCACACGTCTATGCGTCCGCACAGGTCCCTGCACATGATTTCATTAATGAGGCATGTGCTGTGCGAATTTGGAGGCCTCTTGGCCCATTTTGGAAGGCTGGATTGCTGTTTGGGAGTGGTATATGAAAGAGAAATTACCACTTATCAAAGGGGGGAGGCATTAGAGTAATTTTTACATAGTTGTCATAGTAATTAGGAGTAGGATTAGTGTAGAGTAGATTGCTCTCTTAGGGTTTTCAATTTTCAATTTCCATTGTAGCATTTTATAGCAAGCTTTAATTTTGATTTTACTTCTTCAATTGTAAGTACTCTCAATTTCCTCTTTAATTCAAGCACTTTTACTTTCACTTCCTTTTGGTTCAAGTTACTTTGTCTATATTGCAATTTTGTGTTTCTTGAAGTTTTGATTAATGAATTTTACATTTCATGCTTCCTATGTTTGATTGCTTATTTATGTTTGGTTTTGTTGATAGTTGGTTATAGTTTTACATTTTACTTTGCAATTTTTCATGTTTTACTTTTATGCACATAAAGTGTTTGTGAAAATGCCAACTCTAGATTTTGAGTAGATTTTTCCACCTTGGCTTGTGGTTTGAGTTCCTAGGATACTAGAGTCATAATGTCTGACACTTAGCGGTAATTCTTGGGTAGTTAGTTGGCTCTTGTTTCTATTGACGCTAGCCTTTTATCAACTAGTTTGGTAAGTTAGTTAGGACTTATGGATTAAGGTCAATTATTCTTGCTTGACTTACTCCTCGATGGTTGGGGTTGACTAGGCGAAATTGACTCATGATAATTACCTTAGTTGTGGTTATGGCGATGATAGGATTATTTGGATCCTCATTCCCAAGTCAAGGTTCTTTTTTTGCATTTTCACTAGTTTTGATCCTATTTACCTCTACTTGCTTCAATTACAATTTTGATCATTGCTTAGTTCTTTTAATCTTTTGTTCTTTAATTGCACAAAACCCCTTTTGTTCTCTTCACAACCGAAAGAAGTAACATTTTATTTGCATTCCTAGGGAGAACGACCCGAGGTTTAACTACTCCCGGTTTAGATTAGAAATTGTAAACTTTGATCGAGCATTACTTTTTGGTTGAGAACTATACTTGCAACGAGGTTATTTCTCCTTTACCGAGAAGGAATTCTCAACCGATGAATTTGTTCGCATCAGTGGACAGCAAGGGCGTTCAACGCCCAATAAGTTGACAAAGCTGGCGTTGAACGCCAGACAAAGCACACTCTTTGAGTGCTTAAAGCCCACTCAAGAACTCTCTAGCCCAGAACCAACGGAAACCATAAAGACAATTGAGGTTCCTTTGGATGCACTTCTCTAGTGCATGAGTTCTTATGACTACTCATCCTCAGATGAGGATGAAGACACTAGGGAAGAGCAAGTTGCTCGTTTCCTAGGAGCTCTAATGAAACTAAATACCAAGATATTTGGTACAAAGCCTCTGGATGAAGAACCTGCATTGCTTACCAAAGAACTCCATGCTTTGGTTCAGCAAGAGCTACCTCAGAAGATTCCAGATCCTGGACGCTTTCTGATTCTTTGAACCATAGGTACCATGACCTTTGAAAAAACTCTGTGTGACCTAGGGTCAAGCATTAACTTCATGCCACTCTCTGTAATGGAGAAGCTGGGCATCATTGAGGTGAAAGCTGCCAATATCTCACTAGAGATGGCAGATAAGACCATGAAGAAGCCATATGGCTTAGTAGAGGATGTCTTGGTCAAAGTTGAAAATCACTACATCCCTAAAAAATTCATTGTCTTTGATATTGGAGAGGATGAGGATGACTATGTCATCCTTAGAAGACCCTTCTTAGCTACTGCAAAAGCCTTGATTAATGTAGCTAAGGGAGAAATAGTTTCCAATTAGGGGAGGACTATATCTTATTCAAGATGTCCAATTCCAATTCTCCCTCTGATAAGAAAGAGATAACTGTACAACACCTAGTGTTCCAACCCTCTCTTTTTGTGCAGAGCTTTATAGAGCCCCCAGACATCAATTCTAAATTTGGTGTTGGGCAGCCATCAACAAGCTCTAAGCACAAAGGTACTAAAATGAAAGTACCTAAAGGTTGAAGGGACAAGAAAGTCCCAACTGAAGGCCTCTCACCTGGCATGAGAGTTGTCTTTACTAAGAAGCCAGCCTTACCACATACAGTGAGTCGTGTCCTATCTCTAGAGCATGTAGAGCTCATTCATGAGAGGAAAGGAAGAAAATTCACTGTAAGGGGCAAAAATCTGAGCCCATACTCACCTACGTAAGGAGCTAAAGTTCAAGCTTGTGACGTTAAAGAAGCGCTTGTTAGGAGGCATCCCAACCTTACTCAACTATATTTATTTTCTTTCATTTTATTTTTCTTTCAGTTGTTAGAATCATGATTATATGCATCAGTCAAGAGACAAAATTTCACAGCAGTGAAAACAGAGCACTCTAGATAGAGTGTTAAAGTTGAATGCTAGTGAGGAAGTCCTCACTGGGCGTTCAACGCCCCTCATGGGCAGCATTGCTGGCGTTCAATGCCAGCTAGGGAGCAGCCCCTGGGCGTTCAAATGCCAATGCAGAGAAGCAGGGAAACTGGATTTCCTAGCCTCTCAGGACATGTGGGTCCCATAGCATCTTCACCTACCCTACCTACCCCACTTACTTTCACACTTCCCTATAAACCCTAGCCCAATTACAACCATACCATTTCCCCATGACCATCATAACTCCCACCTACCCCCACCCATTTCAAAATCAAATTTCCCTCCCAAAACCCACCCTATGGCCGAACCCAAGCCCTATCCACTCCTATAAATACCCACTTCATAACCCTTCATACACACACCTCTCATACACTAATACACCTACAAGGTCGAGCCCCATCTCTCCCTCTTTATCCTTCTATTTTCTTCTTCTTCTACTCCATTCTTTTCCTTTCTTTAATTTTGCTCGAGGACGAGCAAAGTTTTAAGTTTGGTGTGGGAAAAGCATAGCTTTTTTCTTTCCATTACCATTCATGGCACCCAAGGTTGGAGACTCCTTTAAGAAGAGAAGAGGAAAGGAAAGGCAGTAGCCACTCCCTCTTAATCTTGGGAGATGGAAAGATTCATCACCAAAGCCTACCAAGACTACTTCTATGAAGTAGTGGCTGAGAAGAAAGTGATCCCTGAGGTCCCTTTCATACTCAAAAAGAATGAGTATCTGGAATTTTGAAGAGAAATCCGAAGAAGAGGTTGGGAAGTCCTAACCAATCCCATCTAGGATGTTGGAATTCTCATGATGCAAGAGTTCTATGCTAATGCATGGGTTACTAAAAACCATGACACTAGTGTGAACCCAAATCCAAGGAATTAGATCACCATAGTCCGAGGAAGAATTTTAGATTTCAGCCCGAAAAGTGTGAGGTTGGCGTTCAACTTGCCTCTATTGCAAGGAGTTCCTCATCCTTACACGAGGAGAGTCAACTATGATAAAAAAAAATTGGATCAAGTGCTCTCAGACATCTGTGTAGAAGGAGCACAGTGGAAAAGGGATTTCCAAGGCAAGCCCATCCAACTAAGAAGGGTTAACCTAAAGCCCATAGCTAGAGGATGGTTAGAATTCATCCAAAGATCTATTATTCTTACTAGCAACCGGTCAGAAGTGACTGTTGATAGAGCCATCATGATTCATTGCATCATGATTGGAACTGCGGTGGAAGTACATGAGGTGATTCCTCAAGAATTATACAAGGTAGCTGAAAAGCCTCACACCAATGCCAGGTTGGCATTCCCATACCTCATCTGTCATCTATGCAATTCAGCTGGAATTGTCATAAATGGAGATATCTCCATTGGAGAGGACAAGCCCATCACCAAGAGGAGGATGGAGAAAACCAGAGAGCATGCACAAGAGCACGTGCAGCCACCTCATTATGAGATCCCTGAGATGCCTCAAGGGATGTATTTTCTTCCCCAAAGCTATTGGGATCAATGACAAACTTCTCTTGGAGAATTGAGCACTAACATGGAGCAATTAAGGATGGAGCATCAAGGACACGCCACCACCCTCAATGAAATAAGAGAAGACCAAAGAGCCATAAGGGAAGACCAAAGGGCTATGAGGGAAGAGCAACAAAGACAAAGGGATGACATAGAAGAGATCAAGCATTATATTAGATCCTCAAGGAGGAGTACTAGACGCCACCCTTAAAGGTGGATTCGTTCTCTTTTACACCCTTTCTTATTATTTTTCTGTTTTCTATCTGTTTATTTATCTATTCTCTTGTTCTAATTGCATGATCATTTGTATTGATGTCTTAAAGTTGTGAAATGTTTCATATATCTCACCTTGCTTAAATAAAATTTTCTATAAAGAATTGAGAGATGCATGAATTTCAAGTTTAAAATAAGAGTAGTTCAATTATGTTGATGTGGCGACATTGCTTTTGTTTTCTGAATGTATGATTAAACAGTGCATATTTGAAGTTGAAGTTTTAAAATGTTGGCTCTTGAAAGAATAAGGAAAAAGGAAAAATATTATTGATAATCTGAAAAATCTAAAAATTAATTCTTGATGCAAGAAAAAGTAGCAAAAGAAAAAGCATGTTGCAAAAGAAAAAAAATTACATGCATGCGAAAAAAAAAGAAAGAAAATGGCAAAAAAAAGAAAAAAATAAAAAGCAGAAAAATTCATTACTGCCCAAAAATACAGGAAAAGGAGGGCAGATTGAAAAAGCCAGTAATCCTTTAAACCAAAAGGCAAGGGTAAAAGGACCCAATGCTTTGAGCATCAATGGATAGGAGGACCCAAAGGAATAAAATCCTAGCCTAAGTGGCTGGCTCAATCAAGCTGTCCCTAACCATGTGCTTGTGGCGTGAAGCTGTCAAGTGAAAAGCTTGAGACTGAGCAGTTAAAGTCGTGGTACAAAGCATAAAGAGTGTGCTTAAAAACTCTGGACACCTCTATCTGGAGACTCTAGCAAAGCTAAGTCACAATCTGAAAAGGTTCACCCACAATTAAAGTGTCTGTGGCATTATTGTATCCGATGGTAATACTGGAAAACAAGGTGCTTAGGGTTACGGCCAAGACTCTAAAAGCTGTGTTCAAGAATCAAAATAAGCTTAACTAATAAATTCAATAATATCATCTGGATTCTAAGTTCCTAAAGATGCCAACATCTCTGAGTTTCCATGGATAGTCAGATGCCAAAACTATTCAGAAGCAAAAAGCTACTAAGTCCCGCTCATCTGATTGTAACTAAGCTTCATTTAAAACTTAGAAATTTATTGTATCTTAATTTTCTATTTATCCTACTGTGTTTTTAGTTGCTTGGGGACAAGCAACGGTTTAAGTTTGGTGTTGTGATGAGCGGATATTTTATACGCTTTTTGGCATCACTTTCATATAGTTTTTAGTAGTTTTTATTTAGTTTTTATTAAGTTTTTATAGGTTTTAGTGTTAAATTCACATTTTTGGATTCTACTATGAGATTTTGTTTTTTTTATAATTTCAGGTATTTACTGGCTGAAATTGAGGAGCTGGAGCAGAAGTCTGAGTCAGAGACAGAGAAAGCACTGCAGATGCTGTCCGGATCTGACCTCCCTGCATTCGAAAGAGCTCTTCTGGAGCTAAAAAAGTCCAAATAGAGCACTCTCAAGTGAAAAGCTAACTTCTAGATCTTTCCAGCAATATATAATAGTTCATACTTTTCTTCGAATTAGAAGGCCCAAAACTGGCGTCCAACGCCACCTTCCTGCTCCCTTACAGGCGTCCAGCGCCCAAAAGAGCAGAGACCAATGTACAAATGCCCAAATAGGACCCCCTAGCTGGCGTTCCATGCCCAGAGACTCCAAAGCACATGGATCTCACAAAGCTCAACCCAAACACTCACCAAGTGGGCCCCAGAAGTGGATTTTAGCACTAAATAGACTGTTTTACCCTTGCTAGTCACCTGTTTAGTATTTAAAGGATTTTATTTATATAATTTGAAGCTTAATCACCATATTCGCCTATCATACATGTTTTTACTTCAGTATGAGTTTCTAAACCTCCTAGGTTGAGGGGAGGAGCCCTGCTGAGTTTCATGAATTAATAAAAGTACTATTGTTTCTTCTTCGATCTATGTTTGATCTATCTCTAAGATGTATAATCTGATCTTCATTATGGTGAATAGGATGATCTAACCAATTATCTCTATTCATCACATTAAGATGAACGTGCTTGAAAAACACTCGCGTCTGCTTGGGTTCGTGTGAATACGTGACTAGAAAGCACGAGCCAACAGCTATGTTTATGCATCTCTCATACGGCTAATCCACGACTTCATTGGGGACTTCTCGAGACACTAGTTCAGCCAATTTCTAGGGAGATTAGGGTCTCCGTGGTATAAGCTAGAATACTAAGAAGCAGCATCCTCTGATCCGGAAGATTCGACCGTGTCTGTGGCGTTTTGAGTAGGATCGCCAAGAGAATGGATTGCTATGCGCTTCACCCTTCATCAGATTGGATGACCACGACCAATGGCGTTCAATCTGTAGCAAAGGAGATTAATGACCATGGCCCATGGCATTGATCATATACAGCCTGCCATAGAAGAAAATCATTCACAAGAAAAGAAGACAGTAGTACCAGGGTTAATTCAGAAAGACAAAGCAACTCCAAGCATTAACCCTAGTCCTATCAGTATTTTCTACCTCTTTTGCTTTATTAGTTATATGTCTTTATAGTTTCGTGGTCATCATATTTCAACAACCTTCTTATCTGCCTGACTAAGACCTGCAAGATAACCATAGCTTGCTTCAAACCACAATTTCTGTGGGATCGACCCTGACTCACTCAGGTATTACTTGGACGACCCAGTGCACTTGCTGGTACTGCTGTACGAAATGTGGGGATCGTACACACCAGCAGTGGCTAGGAGAGGTCTTTCGAGAATGATAGAGTCATCTGCATCCTCTCCAATATCCAAGACTATGAAGTTTCCAGGGATGTAGTGGTCTTCAACCTTTACTAAGACATCCTCTACTAAGCCATATGGCTTCTTCATTGACTTGTCTGTCATCTCTAGTGAGATGTCTGTAGCTTGTACCTCAAAGATTCCCAACTTTTCTATTACAGAGAGTGGCAAGAGGTTTATACTTGACCCTAAGTCACACAGAGCCTTCTAAAAGGTTATGGTGCCTATGGTACAAGGAATCAGGAAGTGTCCAGCATCTGGAAGCTTCTGAGGTAGCTTCTGCTAAACCAAAGCATTGAGTTCTTTGGAAGGAAATGGAGGTTCTTCCTCCAAAGGCTTTGTACCAAAGGCTAAGTACCAAGAAACTTGATCTTCCCTAGTGTCTTCATCCTCATCAGAGGATGAGTGTTCATCAGAACTCATGCATTGCAGAAGTGCATGCAAAGGAATCTCTATGGTCTCTATATGAGCCTTGGCTTCTTTTAGGTCTTGGATAGGGATTTCTTGAGTAGGTATTGAGCACTCAGAAGGTGTGCCTTTACTGGCATTCAACGCCTGCTCTGATGGCTATTTGGGCATTGAACGCCCATGTTGTCTACCCTTACTGGCGTTAAACGCTAGTTCCCTTACCATTATGGGCGTTGAACGCCCAGCAGAGATGTCCGGGTTGGCGTTCAACGCCATCTCCCCTATCTGTTTGGGTGTTGAACGCCCAGTGAGGGGTTCCTCACTGGTGTTTAGCGCCAGAGTTCCTGCTTGTTTGGGCATTGAACGCCCAGCCAGTGTTCCCTGACTGGCGTTCAATGCCAGCTCTGCTGCCAGGATGGGCGTTGAACGCCCAGGGAGGGATTCCTCACTGGAATTCAACGCCAGGCTTGCTGCCAGGTTGGGCGTTGTACGCCCAGTGATATGCTCTTCACTGGCGTTCAACGCCATCATAGTCTCTCTACATTCGGCCTCAGCCTCTATGGTGATGGCCTTGCACTCTTCTCTTGAGTTTAGTTCAGTGTTACTAGGAAGAGTTTCAAGAGGAGTCTCAGGGAACCTTTTGCTCAATTGACCAATCTGTACCTCCAAATTTATGATGGAGGATCTTGTCTCAGTTATGAAACTATGAGTGGTCTTAGAGAGGCTAGAAACCAGAGTGACTAAGGCAGAAAGGCTCTACTTAGGGGTTTTCATATGTTCCTGAGAAGATAGGAATGGTAGTCTGTTGTTGAACCTATTCTGGTTCCTTCCAGCTTGATTGTTGTTGAAGCCTTGCTGAGGCTTCTGTTGATCCTTCCATGAAAGGTTAGGATGATTCCTCCATGAAGAATTGTAAGTATTTCCATAGGGTTCTCCCATGTAATTCACCTACTCCATGGTGGGTTGATCAAGATCATAAGCTTCTACTTCAGAAGAAGCTTCCTGAGTACTGCCAGTTGCAGTTTGCATTCCAGTCAAATACTGAGAGATCATATTGACCTGCTGGGTCAAGATCTTGTTCTGTGCCAATATGGGATTCAGCGTATCAACCTCAAGAACTCCTTTCTTCTGGGGACCCCAGTGTTTGCATGGTTTCTATCAAAAGTGTACATGAATTGGATGTTTGCAACCATCTCAATGAGTTCACCTGCTTCTGCAGGCATTTTCTTCAAGTGGAGTGATCTACCTGTAGAGTTGTCCAATGATATTTTGGGCATCTCAGACAGACCATCATAGAACATGCCTATGACAGACCATTCTAAGAGCATGTCAGGAGGACATCTCCTGATCAGTTGCTTGTATATTTCCCAAGCTTCATAGAGGGATTCACCTTCTCTTTGTCTGAAGGTTTGAACTTTCACTCTGATTTTGCTCATCCTTTGAAGGGAAAGAATTTAGCTAGGAAAGCATTAACCAGCTTTTTCCAAGAGTCTAGGCTCTCTTTAGGTTGAGAATCTAACTATATCTTAGCTCTATCACCTACAGCAAAGGGAAAAAGCATAAGTTCTGTAGACCTCAGGATTTACTCTATTGGTCTTAACAGTGTCACAGATCTACAAGAATTCAGCTAGGAACTGATGTGGATCTTCTAGTTGAAGTCCATGAAACTTACAATTCTGTTGCAGAAGAGAGACTAACTGAGGCTTAAGTTTAAAATTGTTAGCTCCAATGACAGGTACAGAGATGCTTCTGCCATAAAAGTCAGAGGTAGGTGATGAGCGGATAATTTATATGCTTTTTGGCATTATTTTTAGTATATTTTAATTAGTTTTTATTATATTTTTATTAGTTTTTAAATAAAAATCACTATTCTGGGTTTTACTATGAGTTTGTGTATTTTTCTGTGATTTCAGGTATTTTCTGGCTGAAATTGAGGGACCTGAGCAAAAATCTGATTTAGAGGCTGAAAAAGGACTGCAGATGCTGTTGGATTCTGACCTCCCTGCACTCAAAGTGGATTTTCTGGAGCTACAGAAGCCCAATTGGTGCGCTCTCAATTGCGTTGGAAATTAGACATCCTGGGCTTTCCAGCAATATATAATAGTCCATACTTTGCTCGAGATTTGATGGCCCAAATAGGCATTCTAAGTCAGCTCAAGAATTCTGGCGTTTAACTTCAGAACTAGCACAAAAGCTGGAGTTAAACGCCCAAACTGGCACAAAAGCTGGCGTTTAACTCTAAGAAAAGTCTCTACACATGAAAGCTTCAATGCTCAGCCCAAGCACACACCAAGTGGGCCCGGAAGAAGATTTCTACATTAATTACTCATTTCTGTAACCCTAGGCTACTAGTTTTCTATAAATAGGACCTTTTGCTATTGTATTTACATCTGGGGACATTTAGTCCTTAGACCTTTGAGGCTGGCCATTCGGCCATGCTTACACTATTTGTTCTTATGTATTTTCAACAGTGGAGTTTCTACACACCATAGATTAAGGTGTGGAGCTCTGCTGTTCTTCATGAATTAATACAAAGTACTATTGTTTTTCTATTCAACTCAAGTCTATTTCTTCTCCAAGATATTCATTCGTTCTTTAACTTAATGAATGTGATGATCCATGACACTCATCATCATTCTCACCTATGAACATGTGCCTGACAACCACCTCTGTTCTACTAGCAATGGCTTGAATGCGTATCTCTTGGGTTTCTAATCTAGGATTGGAACCTCCGTGGTATAGGCTAGAATTATTGACGGCCATTCCTGAGATCCGAAAAGTCTAAACCTTGTCTATGGTATTCCGAGTAGGATCTGGGAAGGGATGACTGTGACGAGCTTCAAACTCGCGATTGTGGGGCGTGTGACAGACGCAAAAGGATCAATGGATCCTATTCCGACATGATCGAGAACCGACAACTGATTAGCCGATGTTGTGACAGAGCATCAGGACCATTTTCACTGAGAGGACGGGATGTAGCCATTGACAACGGTGATGCCCAACATAAAGCTTGCCATGGAAAGGAGTATGAATGATTGGAAGAAGGCAATAGGAAAGCAGAGGTTCAAGGGGAACAAAGCATCTTCATACGCTTATCTGAAATCCACCAATGAATTACATAAGTATCTCTATCTTTATTTTATGTTTATTTTCATCACCATAAACTCCATAACCATTTGAATCCACCTGACTGAGATTTACAAGATGACCATAGCTTGCTTCAAGCCGACAATCTCCGTGGGATCGACCCTTACTCACGTAAGGTATTACTTGGACGACCCAGTGCACTTGCTGGTTAGTTGTGCGGAATTGTGACAAAGTGTGATTCACGTTTAAGAGCTCCAAGTCCTTTGGCGCCATTGTTGATGATCACAATTTCGTGCACCAAGTTTTTGGCACCGTTGCCGGGGAAGGAACGAATGAACGAACAATAATTTCGCATTCGTTTCCGGCAACAACACCAAGTTTTTGGCGCCGTTGCCGGGGATTGTTCGAGTTTGGACAACTGACGGTTCATCTTGTTGCTTAGATTAGGTATTTTTCAGAATTTTTAAGAATGAATTCTAGAGTTTCAAGGTGATGTTCTTATCATCACAACAGCTGATTGATTCTCATCAATTTAGCTATTGAATGTAATGTCCTGCTGAAGCTTGGCCAAACATGTCTAATCCTTTTTAGACTGAAGCTTTAGACTAACATTGCATGATTCCTGGAATTCTTATTAAAAGTTTTGATTCTCTTTATTTTCTTTTCTATATAATTTTCGAAAAAAATACAAAAAAATTTTAAAATCATAAAACCAAAAATATTTTATGTTTCTTGTTTGAGTCTATTGTCTAATTTTAAGTTTGGTGTCAATTGCATGTCTTTATCCTTCTAATTTTCGAAAATTTATACATATTGTTCTTCATTAATCTTCAAGTTGTCCTTGATGATTTCCTTGCTCTGATCTTTAAATTCTCTTGTTTAGTGTATTTTGTTGTTTTTCATATGCATTTTTACATTGTTATAGTCCTTAGTATACAAACATTTAAGTTTCGTGTCTTGCATGCATTGTTTATTTGATCTTAGTTGCATTTTTATTGTTTCTCATCATCAAAAATTCAAAAATATTTTTCAAAACTATGTCTTTTCAAGTCAATAATACAGAGAATTGAAGATTCAGAACATTCAGCAGAGGAATCAAACAGAAAAAGCTGGGCGTTCAAAACGCCCAGTGAAGAAGGAAAACTGGCGTTTAAACGTCAGCCAGGGTTAACGCCCCAAAAGGTAGATATTTGGGCGTTAAACGCCAGAATGGGCACCATTCTGGGCGTTTAACGCCAGGGTGACACTAGAGGGAAGATTTTGTTTTTAATTCACATTTTTTTCAAGTTTTCATAATTTTTCAAAATCAAAATTTTTTCAAATCATATCTTTTCAATTATATCTCTTTCAAAATCAATTTCTTTCCATTTTATATTAATTTTTACTATTTTCAAAAATCCTTGCTATAATTAAAGATTTACTTCAAAATTTTCAAGTTGTTACTTGCCTATTAAGAAAGGATCAAATTTTAAATTTTAGAATCATCTCTTTTAATTTCTTGATAGTCAAGTAATCAACTTTAGTTTTAAAAACTTTCTTTTTCTAAATTGATTTTCAGTCATATCTTTTCAATCACATCTTTTTCAAAATTAATTTTCAATCATATCTTTTTAATTTCTGATTTCAAAATCTTTTTCAAAAATCACTTGATTTCTTTCTCAATCATAGTTTTTGAAAACCAATTACCAAATTTTCTAAATCTCTTACTTTAATTTCGAAAATTTCTTCCCCTCTTCTCACATCCTTCTATTTAAGGGACTAAGACCCCTCATCAAGGTGCAATTTGAACTCTGTCCCTCTTGATAAGTTCGAATTCCCTCTTCTCCACCTCCTCCTTCTATTCTTCTTTTCCTCTGACACCTCAAGGAATCTCTATACTGTGACATAGAGGATTCCCTACTTTCTTGTTCTCTTCTCTTTCATATGAGCAGGAACAAAGATAAAGGCATACTTGTTCAAGCTGATCCTGAACCTGAAAGGACCTTGAAGAGAAAGCTAAGAGAAGCTAAAGAACAATTCTCTTTAGAAGGCCTAACAGAACTCTTCAAAGAAGAAGAAACCATGGCATCCGAAAATAACAACAATGCCAACAATGCAAGGAAGGTGTTTGGTGACTTTACTGCACCTACTCCTAATTTCTATGGGAGAAGCATCTCAATCCCTGCCATTGGAGCAAACAAATTTGAGCTTAAGCCTCAATTAGTTTCTCTAATGCAACAGAATTGCAAGTTTCATGGACTTCCATTGGAAGATCCTCATCAGTTCTTAGCTGAGTTCTTGCAAATCTGTGACACTGTCAAGACCAATGGGGTTGACCCTGAAGTCTACAGACTTATGCTCTTTCCTTTTGCTGTAAGAGACAGAGCTAGAACATGGTTGGATTCACAACCTAAGGAAAGCCTGAACTCTTGGGAAAAGCTAGTCAATGCCTTCTTGGCAAAGTTCTTTCCACCTCAAAAATTGAGCAAGCTTAGAGTGGAAGTCCAAACCTTCAGACAGAAGGAAGGTGAATCCCTCTATGAAGCTTGGGAAAGATACAAGCAATTGATCAGAAGGTGCCCTTCTGACATGCTTTCAGAATGGAGCATCATAGGTATTTTCTATGATGGTCTGTCTGAACTATCCAAGATGTCATTGGATAACTCTGCTGGAGGATCTCTTCATCTGAAGAAGACGCCTGCAGAAGCTCAAGAACTCATTGAAATGGTTGCAAATAACCAATTCATGTACACTTCTGAAAGGAATCCTGTGAATAATGGG